>NC_039275.1:4512565-4773353 GCF_003368295.1 Carassius auratus
ACTATATATTGTTTTATCTATATTACAGTAGATGTATGCTGTAAACATGTGCTCATATACCTCATATATTCCTCACTGCTACATCCTGTTGTAATTTTTCGCTCTGTGGATACGCCGTGCCAGACGACGGTCCCCATTTTCTTTTTTTTTCTTTTTTAGCAACATCAGGGAAATTTGCAGCCATGGCAAGGCGAGTTGTTTAATAAATCAAAAGTTTGTGGTATGCCCTGCTGCCTCTGCCATGTAGCTCAGCACATAAACAACATGTCGCAGCATCTGAATTTTGTCACTTACAGATGAGACAACAGCTCAGTGTTGGACGAATGCCTGTCCTAGACAAATCTCCCACAAACATTATGCCTACAACCCATTCCCTCAATCTACAGCTTTTCTTTGCATGCTGACTGTACTGTAGGGATGAGAATCACGAATTCCAGTATAATACATAAATATAATACAGTACTGTTCAAAAACTTTTTACCTTTATTTAGCAAGGAGGCATTTATGCATGTTATTTAGAAATTTCTCTGCATTAAACAATCCTGAAAAATAAAATAAAAAATGGTTTCCACAAAAATACGAAGCCGCAACTGTTTTCAGCATTGATAATCAGAAATTTTCCTTAAGCAAAAAAAAAAAAAAAAAAAACAAAAAAAAAATTCAGCACATTAGTATGATTTCTGAAGGATTAAATAACACTGAAGACTGGATTAATGATGCTGAAAATTCAGCTTTGATCACATGGATAAATTACATTTGGCAAAAACAGCTATTTTAAATTGTAATAATATTTCACAATATTACAGTATTAACTGTACATTTTAATCATACAAATGCAGCCTTGGTGAGTAAAAGAGACTTTTTAAAACTTTAAACATTTTACCGATCCCAATGTTTTGAATGCTCGCTTAGACAAAATGATTCAGTGAGTCATTTGACTGAATCAAAAGACTAGTTCATTACATGGTTTCTGAGTTTTTCTGAACTCGTCAGTCAAAATCATACTGTACCTTTTGTCCTTTTGCAGAAGGTCAAGAACGTCATTTCATTCAATTATTTTTTAGGCTAAATCTTTATTCCCAAACTTAAACATTCACAGATCCAAACACGCTTGTTCTCTTCTCCCACCTTGGAATGCATAATTAATGTCCCTTGTGTCATCAACACAATAAAACTAAATGTATTCCCTTGTCATTAATATAGTAAAAGCAGGTGAGAGCAAGTGACTGGCTAATCAGTGATTTAATCTAGCAGTGGTCTGCAGGGGAAAATTATTATTAAAATTCCTGTTTATATTTGTTATACAGTAATAGGAGCCTGGAAACTACAGTATATACAGTATATTGAGAGTGGCAGCCTAAGGTTCAGCTAATGCACACAAACACGCAGATGTGAAGATAACATGAGAGTGTATGTGAAAAGAGGAAACAATGAGGGATCAACACGAATGCTGAGACTATTGAATGTTTACAGATGTCCAACTGGGAGATGTAGACGCATTCATCATGCATACAATAAATGCAAAACACATCACGCATGTGAGGCTCACAGCACAGCCACTGGGAATTTATATTTATATTAGAAATAGAAAAAGCAAATCAAAAACTCAGCTTTCCTTTTGTCACGATTGCTATGGCAACAGCATGGTACACACACAATCAATTTCGATTTGTGGAAATGTAGCCGGCTGAACAAGTGCTTTTGACATTGAGCAGAAAAAGCTGATGACAGAGTGTATTGTATGAGCACTTGCTTTCACAAAGACTGATCCAGATAGCACTAGCTTGCGCCATACTTACAAACCACTATAGCTCTCAAGGCCTCTGCATTTTCCATGGGGTGTCAAGTGGAAGAAACAAAACAAGAACAAAAAGAAAACACTTTGTACTGTTTATAGGCTTGCTAAATAATGCAGTGGGCCTGACTCAAAGCTGACTGCATGGGTCAGAGTATTAGCAGTAGTTTTGGGCTTGTCGTTAATGATTTTTTGGCTGTGTGGAAAGAGCATTCTAGCACTTTAACTACTGTAGTTCTGTATTATGTATACTGTGCACAATATGCAAATGTTCTGAGTGCATGTTTGTGATGCAGTGCTAACCTACTGCTCATTGCATACTGCACAAAATAAACTATGTAATGTGTAAACTGTGTAAAAGTCATTTTTGCAGTTTTAATCCTCATTTTTGTATATATTTAACTTTTGGAAGTTTTATGTTTTAATATTTGCATGCACAAATGAGTTTAAATGTAGCACATGCATGCATGTTTGGGATGCCTCACTAACCTACTGCTCACTGCATACTGCACAGCATTCACTGTATAATACTGTATAGTTCATACTAGTTGTCAAATATTGCATCGTGTTTTAATATTTCTAGGCCTGTCAATATAATCAATATATCGACTTATTGCACAATATATGTACATGACATTTTTGGTGATGCAATACATTGCCAGTTATATTTACATATAAAATTATGTTTGTTTTTTTTTTGCATTCCACTTGTGCCTATGTCTTTGGCAGCTTCTCGTACATAATGTGGAGTGGTTGGTGCTAGTTCAAAATAATTAAATAAATAAAATGCTTCTACAAACAAAGTTTCATCAGCAGATATGGCCTTGTTTAGGGATCTGTGCCTTTGTGCATATGGACATCTATCTGACTGATGAGTGTGTTTTTCAGCAATACAGTGCACCCTTAATTTATAGAGAAAAGAAGGTCCGGGAAACTTCTGTAGACTGAAAAATCTCCATACAAGTTGTTTGTGAATTTTTACTTGCACTTTTTGTAAAATAAATAAATAAATAAATGTTTATTTAAAGTTTTTTAAGGTATCTAATATTTTGACTTCATTTCCACAATTTAATTATCATTTAAAAGTTTGTTGTCATTTGAAAGTGTGTAGGCCTTCTTGCATTATTATGCTGTTATATTATAAATATATTCAGTGATATAAAATGGTATTAAAATTACAATAAAATATTTTATCAGATTTATTTCTGTGGCATCACAGCAATCGCACAGCAAAAAGTTGTTATGGTGACAGGCCTAAATATTTGCATGCATAAACCAGTTTAAAAACAGTATGTGCATGCATGTTTGGGATAAAATACTAACCTACTGCTCCCTGTATACTGCACAGCATATACTCTATAGTGCATACTACATTTTTAAGGTGGCCTAATTGAAACAGAATGCATATTAGGCAAAAATCAATGTTTCATACAGTAGTATGCTATGCTGTTAATCACATGATCCACACATGCAGTCAAAAATTTAATTATGTTTTCAATATTTGCATGCACAAATTAGGTTAAAGGGTTGTCCACGATATTTCATGTTTACATTTGTTTTATTATAATATGTAGTTACAACACAGTCATTTTCTTTCTACCAAAACTTAAAAACACAATACACTGTATGTATTACACAGTATGTAGTAAGCAGTACACTATTATTCATTCCGAACACAATCGATGTCTCCCACATTTAACCTGGAAGGACAGACTGTGTGGACTGTCGAAGGTGCTTTGAATTCTCTCTCACCCCCCTTGATGCCAGATGCATAGTGAAGCCGTGTCAGTCTGCATCTCCGGGCCGACACAATGACACTGTGTGTGTGCGTGCAAGGCCAACTGTCAGCAGGCGACACAAATATCAGTGTGACCAGAGAAGCCAGCATGTCCTCTTCAACCTCTGAGCCCACTTGCCACAACGGTACCATGTGGGACGAACCCCAGGGAATGAGGAGGATGCATATGGTAACAGGCTGGGACAAATAGCCTGGAGGAGTTTGAGTCTTATCCGAGTTGGTGCCATGACCCGGTGCAGCTGGGACAAGTCCAGCCAACACACACACTTAACACATGGGCTGCTGCTATGACTCCTTTCTGCTAGATGCATTCGATCCTGGACTTTAGATCTCCATGGTGGAGAAGGTCACTGTGATGGTGATTCCTGGCTGCTCTGATTGGCTCAAAATTTATGAACTTGAATGCAATAGTATACTCAGAAATTAAAGTTTGTTGAAAATGTACTCCCCCTTAGGCCATCCAAGATGTAGAAGAGTTTATTTAATCATTAACAGATTTGGAGAAATGTGGCATTCCATCACTTGCTCACCAATGGATCCTCTGCAGTGAATGGGTACCATCAGAACTAGAATCCAAACAGCTGATAAAAATATCACAATAATCCACAAGTTATCCACACCACTCCAGTCCATCAGTTAAAATCTTGTGAGAAGAAAAGTTGTATGTTTGTAAGAAACAAATCCACCATTAAGATGCTTTAATTTAGACAAGGGGAGTAATTTTCCAGCAAACTTTCATTATTGGCTTTTAACTATTCCCTTAAGATGAAATGCTTGTTGGATTCATCGTCTGTAAGCATCTGCTAAAAAAAAAAAAAAAACAAAAAACAAAAACAACAACAACTGAACAAAATTAATTATAAATTCATAACCAGAAAAAAAGTTACACATAAAGTTACCTTCTATATGCACTGCATTTAAAACATACTCAGTTTTTATGTACAAACCCCATATATACTCGTAAAATCATGTAATTTTTTATTTATTTATATCATAATATTACATTTATAAATGATTTAGTTTTGGATTAAACAAATATATCTGCATCCTTAAAGAAATAGTTCACCCCAACAAAAAAAAAATAAAAAAAAATAAATAAAAAACAATTTTTCCCCAGTAATTATATGTTTTAATTTGAAAACTAGAAAAAATTATTAAGAACAGTAGCAGAGAGTTTTTCCTCTTATAAACTGTCTTTGTCAGCTCTCTTCTGAAAATCCAGTTGTCAAAATCCCCAGTAGGTGGTCCAGATATATTTGTTTTTGTTGGAACAGTGAAAGCAATTGTCCTCGCATAAATTCTTTCCGCCTTGGGTGACTGAACCATCGGCTATTTTCTGTGTAGCTTTAAGTAGCTGTTGACCCAACATCCAAAAACCTATTTCTTACATGCCACTGTGATTCGTGGAGAGCTCAGACATTCTATTACGATGCCCCATGAGGACTACAATGCATAAATCAGAAGACTTATAGGAAACAAGAAACTTTCTGTGTTGTGTTCTGAGGATCACATCAAATAAAAAAGTCCTTTAGTTTAGTTTGTTACATACAATGTTGACTGAAAAGTCATTAAACAAGAATTACTGGTATTCCTTTATCAAGATAATGGCAACATATTACATGATTTCAAGAATGATGAAAAAGGAAATGTAATCTCTAAAAACGTGCTAACTGCATTTATCTATAGTTTTAATTATAGTTTTTAATACCTAGACTACACTTGCTATATCCTAAAAGAACAAAATATATGATATTTTATATATCTAATATATTTAAATATCCTTTTTTTTTGGTTTGCTGTAATTTAAATTATTATTCTTCATATTTTTATGTTTTTAAAAGCAATTATTGCAATAAGGGTGGCATCTACCAGGGGCAGTACAGAAAGAAAAAATAAATAAACAAACAAACAAACAAAAACAAAACAGGGAATGCATAATCAGGTTTTTAACATTAATTTGGACCACATGTCAGTATCGTGTCACCATGTGGGTCAGTTAACCTGATATTTTTAATACTACTGAATATGTATTTAACAATCACAATTTAATAAGTATTGTAAGTTACGCTTTAATTTATTTTATTCTTACTTTTATTCACAAAGTGAAAGAACAGTTACATTATCAAAGAACTTTGGGACTTATACAAACTCTCTCAAAAGATCATTAATCATTATAATCATTGAAGCTGTATACTTTTAGAAATTAATATCTAACATTCGTCCGCACATCTGCACTTTGTTGTTTATGATGAGAGAATTTAGAGAGAGCAGAATTCAGAAAGCAAGCACACACAGTGAACGAAACGTCGCAGGTTACGTATGTAACCATAGTTCCCTGAAGGGAACGAGACGCTGCGTCCGAAAACGTTCAGCATGACCAGCTCTGAATAATATGTGAAACAGTCTTATGAATGGGCCCCCCTCAGTGGCCACTCCCATAACTTCCATAGCTCCGGGCGGGGATGGAATATTGTGTCTTCCGCTTGTGATAGAAGACCCCTCCTGACGGTAATCTCCCATTTTTTTTAATTAAAAGGTTAAATATACTTATATTTAATAATATATTTAAATATTTTTGGGTTTATGTACACACGACCTGAATTACTATTCCCATGTCATAAATTAACAAATTATCTAATATTTTAGAGACTTTTATTTTGTAAGCAAAGCAGTTAAAGTAATTAATGAGTAATGAAAATAATAATAATTACAACAAATAAAAAAAAATCATAAATGGAGCACACGTTCCTCATTTAAAGATTTTCTTTTTCTGTATTGCAACTGCAGTGTATTTTGAATTAAACTAAATTAAACAATTTAATAACAATACTGATTGGAAATCTTGTGCAAAGCTCAGTAAAGTGATGTCAACAAAGCAAAAGCATGAAACAATCTTCTGCGAAATACTCTACAAAACCAAAGTTTAAAAATAACATTAAAAGCCAAAGTAATTACATAAGAGTGGCTGACAACAGGCAGCTCTAACTATGATGATAATAATAACTGGATAAGAGGCAGTTAACCATGTTTCCACTTGCAGACAGCAGGAGGTCTGTTTCTATTACATGGAGTTTAGGAGGACTAACCCCACTGTGTTTGTAATGGCATGGGCGTTTTATGCATGAATTCCACCTTATTTCAGAGAAATTCGCCTTTTTTCTCTGTGCTGATGCTCCAAAACCACAGAGCTGACAAAAGAAAACAGAGGGGTCTGAACCTGATAGTAGAGATGTTCTCATAAATATTGAAATATTCCTTCTTGGCACTAAGAGGATCAGGTTGGGCTGTGAATGTGGTTGTTCTCATATTTTAAATGTCAGAATTCTTCTTTAAACGCATTTAAATATGGATAGTTTCTCAGAAGCCTTTAAGGCATGAAGAGTTCTACACAAACATGTGGTCTTCATACTCACTTGAACACTTGGATCAAATACAGGAAATACATCGTATAATAAGTCAAGTAGTCAAGTGCAATAAGCGCAAGTGCGTGTATTTGTACAAGGGGATCAACGGAGGCTTGAGTTTATCTGATGAACTGCTTCATTTAAATTAAAATCTTCCTGGATAATGTAGAGTGCTATGAAAGAGAGATGCGCTGAGTAAGTGTGATAACCTGCATCATATACAGCATTCATTCTTCTGCTCGATCTCATGTCTGTGTGTCCACTGATCAAAGCATTATCTTTGTCATAGTATCTTTTCATCTGCTGAGGAGATTTCCAATGATAACACTGGTCAGTGAATTTGTTGGCTTTGTCTAGGTGATGCTGGAAGTAAAAACAATGCCATAGTTTACAAACCTGTTTCAGTCTCTTTCACTATAAAATCCTTTACTGCTGATTTAAGTCTTTTGTTGTCATCTAATGGAGGAATAATGTAATTAAAATCACCATCACTAACACACAGACCGCCTATATTCAATAAACAGCTAGAATCATTTATAAAAGTTGCATGTTAATAAGTTCAAAGGCATCACTTTGATTCAGCATTAAAGTTATATAAAAAATATAATGTTTTGAGACTTTGCCCTCAGCCAAAACTATTTTCTCTGGAACAAATACTAGATTAATGAGACCAACAAATGCCCCTTCAATTTACCCAAAACAAATTCTATCTCATGTTGAACAATATAGAGACATCAAAGCCATGGCAAATTCCAGAACTGGCTGAGATGATGCTGCTCTTGGTGGATCCGTGAGTGCTGAATGGCCGCTGATGCCCTGGAGCTCACATCTCCAAAAACATCCAGAAAAATACAAATCACTGTGGGAAATGCTGCAAGCAGATTGATACAAATGGTGAAATGGTTCCCATGGCAATACTGAAAGGATTCTGAGCCAATCAGATTTGAGGACCAGAAAGAAGTGTTGTATAAAATATAATTATAAATGTCTGTTTTTGTTTAGTTTTTGGTGTAACATCTAAGACAGAATTCACATGTGTATAATATAATATAATATAATATAATATAATATAATATAATATAATATAATATAATATAATATAATACTATTTGTAGTACTAGTATTAAAAAAAGTATAAAAAAAGTATTAAGCTCCAAATAACCTCTCCTGAGATATGAAAACAGTAATGTGGTGGATCAGGATAGTGTTTGGATTGATTATCTTTCAGTGTTGTTCTGGTTCCAGGTCATCTGCTATCATTGAGTCATGGGACAGCTTGCATTCCCCTCCTCTCTCTCTTACAGGTGTGCACACGCAGGCTGCTGAAGCCGAGAGGATTTATCGATAGTGAGAGTGAAGCTGTCATGTCGCTCTGGTGTTTACCACCAGCCCCATTCTCTGAGCGCAGACCGGTTTTGTTTTGGAAGGGATCTCCATCGCATCCTAATGAGCTGGATCCAGCAGATGGGAGAGACCACACCACGCTTTCACACACGGGACCAAAAAAATCAACAGACCACCATCCCTACTGCAGGCTGGAGAAACTGCCTCACAGGGTCACATTAAATGCCAAGAGCAGAGCAGCACTCCAGTGCTCACCAGAGACATCTATCTATCTATCTATCTATCTATCTATCTATCTATCTATCTGTCTATCTATCTATCTGTCTGTCTGTCTGTCTGTCAGTCAGTTTTACTGGAAAATAAGAAAAAAAATATTGACGCTTTGTATGAATAAACTAACGAAGCACTCCTCCAAACTTTCTTTGCAAAGATTCTAGTTAATTTACCATTTTGTCTATTATTCACTGTTAGCACTAGGGTGTGCATTAAAAGCGCTCTCCATCTATATCAACACGCAGCATTTTGCCCGAGCCTCAAATAAAAGTGCACCAGCCAGGGCGACTCCATCAATCTGCTCACGCCATTTCCCTGACAAAAAGCAATTTATGGCATGCAGAAATCCAGAATATTTAATCTCGCCTTCTTCTCTTTCTCTCCGGATTCAGAATCCATCTGAGGTGATGGGATCAGAATAAAGGCACCGGAAAACAAACTGAAAGAGAGCCATTGATCATGCCACATCACCCACCAGATCATCTTTTAATTAAAACAAAATGATAATTTGCGCTCAAATTCATGTGGAAATCTTTGGCATCATGGCACATCTGAGCATAGTTGAAAAACGTCAGATTAAAGGCATGAATTGGACAACTGCATATCTTGCATGCAATGTAAGTTGCTTTAGACAAAAGTGTATAAATGCATTGCTGAATGAAGTGATTTAGTGAAGCAGAGCACTTAAAAAAGCAGCAACAGGAATATGATAAAATATGCCTATAATACATACAAGCATTACTTTTCTGCAAAAAGTGTGATTTTTGTGTGTTTACATAAAGGACCAGCCAAAATGATTGTTTGTGGTTAATTTTTAGAAATTTTCCTGAAATATTTTCCCAGGTAATGTAAAAAACATCCATGGATGCCATCAAGGCATGATTATGGGCGAAGAAAAAGATTTGTCAGTACACAAACTGCATTAATAGTTATTTGTTTGAAAAAGTTAATCTTCAAAAACAAGGTTTCTCTGCAGGTTTTTGAAAGTAAATTGAATTTTTATGACCTTTTCAAGTTATTTTCACAAAAAAAATTGAAGAGAACAAATTACGTATGTCAACATGGCCTCTAATTGTAAATATCTTCAAAACTTCTAAATTTTAAAATAAAACAAGAGATCGTTATTTATTTTCAATTCTGTTTACAAAAAAATAAATAAAAAAAAACATAAATCTTGAATTGCTGCAAGAAGTGATGTTCTTCATCTGTATTTTTATCTTGTTTTCCAGTACAAATGTCAAAAAGTTCTTAAATTGACTTGAGAAGCAAAATGACTCAAAAACTCTTGCAATGCATTTTTAAGCCTTTTTAAAGACAGAAATCTTGTTAAATATTTGGGGTCAACAGGAAATTAAATATATTATTAATAATCACAATGCACAGTTCTTTTATCAATACTGTATAGCAGTAGAATATAGCAACATTCGGTTTAAGAATTGTATCATCTAGAAGATAGATGGCACTGAAGAAATTAGCTTAATAAAATGACATTTTATAAACAATTGTCCTTAATATTTAGGTTATGTAGCCACTATTTCATATGGCAAGCTCAATGTAGTGCTGTATTGTGAGTATAATGATATCTGAAGGCCTCTCTTTTGCTTAAATAAGCCAGACTTTGACTTGCAATGCAGTTGAATAAATGTCCATAGATCTAAACTACCAACATTTTGCTCATAACTCACAAGTTAGGTAGCTAAAAGAGAGGCTTCAGATATTTAATGGAAAAATATATTGTTTAACTGAGAAATGACTTCCAGGCCACAGTCCCAAACCAGCACACAGGGATATGAGAACTGACAGATGCACTTTGCAAATGCTTTAAAGCTTTTTATCCTCCTGAGCATTTACTCTCTGTGTTTGCAAGTTTCAAAAGATCTACCAATCAGTCGTCTTTGAGAAAGTGACGCACGCAGCTGGGTATCTTATAATTGAACACTCGCCCTAAATGAACTTTCTGAGATTTGCAATGCGGCATATTTCATAGAGAAGATCTCAGGAACCATCTTTGAATTATTTAGGAGTCTGCTGATTTTTAGACGTTGTGCATTTGGCAAACATGAGGAAACCCGAACACTGTTACGATTTTTGCTGCCGTTCTCCTGAGAACAAACAGTGCCAAGATACTGAATGCATTAATATTGCTTTCAAAATCACATGCCCAATTCAGAGTCATGTGCTATTCTCTGTCATCCACTCTTGCTATCTGCCATATATAATCCCACCATCTGCGGTAAACGAGACTCAAGATTTTATACTCAATCATTTTATTTATATATAATTAACACATTACAATGAATTTGCTCATACTTGTGTTATTATAGATGAAATCAGAATTAGGGATGGGCGATATCGCAAAAATATATCAAAATTATTAAGGAAAGACCAGGACTTATCATGATAGTTTTTCAAGTTGGTTAATATTACATTTACATTTACTTTTATTAATTTAGCAGACACTTTTATCCAAAGCGACTTACAAATGAGGACAGTGGAAGCAATCAAAAACAAAAAGAACAATGAAATATAAGTGCTATATGATATATAATATATAATATGACTGTTTTACAAGTTACTGAGCAGTAAAAGTTGTAGGGTCTACAAGTTAACATTAGTAAAACGTTCTCAAGCTTAGTGAAGACAAGTAAATATTCAGGATAAAGAAACAAATAACAAGCAATACAGTGCATTTTTAAGATTTTTAAAAAGTCTTTAAAAGCATAATGAGCCATAAACCAAACCAACCAGCTTTGAGATAAATCACAAATAACAAACTTTAATTTGAATAAAAAATGATTAATTATCGTGAACAAATTGGTTCAACATAAGCATATCTATTAATCACATCACAGCTCACAACAGGTCTATATTTAAAAGTTTATCAGTTGCTGTTAAAAATATATTTCCCTATATAGAAAATGAATGGCATGTTTTCTTCTGGAACTTGACAGTTGCGCTTTACAAGAAAATGTAAATATAATAATAATTATATATATATAGAATAGAACAAAGATGAACATTTTCAAACTGAAAAAGTAGCTGAAAGAGTAAATGTAAAATACAACACTGTATCAATTAAATTGATCTGTACATAGATTTTTATTAAAACTTTTTATGTTGCTGTTACTTTAAGACATCACGCATGGATCTAATGTACTTTAACATATCCTATGTTCTCCCAACTGTTTGCATTCACCTTTGACATAAAAGTGGGCATTTTATTCAAAGTCCCTTTACGGCAAGTCATGTCTTTGGATGAGGAATCATTAAAATCTGCAAAACTAAAAGCTTATGATTACATTTCATATTTGAAATCACTATTTGAAATCACTGACATTTTACTTTTGCTCAAATAGCATTAAAAAAAACATTTTATTCAGGCTAGACCAGCCAGTGTGCATCCAGATCTCTGAACGCTGACTGTTTCTATAGACTTCATACGGCAGTGACACACTTTTAGTGACACGCTGACTTTACCGATTGGCTTAGAAGGTGGGGCCTCCTTCTACTGAGCGTCCATATTGAGCGTTGCATTTTTACCCATTTAAAACTATACAAGTGACACGTCTTGTTTTTTTTTATTTGTGTATCTGAACATTTAAGTGCGCACCAGGAACTATACTTCCTGTTTTCTCGTTTCAAGCGCATTTACAGAAATCCACCTGTCATGTCATTGTCCGAGTCGGTTCTCTTTTGCAGCTTAAACTCCTTTTAATATCGGCCGATCACACTCTACTTTATCTCTCATCCATGTTTCTTTATTATATTTACTTTAAAAACAGAAAGATATTCAAATATGGACATAAAAAGGACACACTTAGTCACAATCTCAGTGATTCATTTTAAAAGTAGATCATCATGTACGTCTTCAGGATTGATCTCTACTTACAGAAGCTAATAGATTGGAACAGTATGAAGAAAAAATAGTGTAGCAGAAAGAGAGAGATGGGGTCAGTTGTAACTGTACCAGAGTGAAATGCTGTGTTTACAGCAAAAAGTCAAGGCCGGAGATCAGAGCCCGAGTTCTGTTTTAATGGCTTTCCTTGCTGAAAAGTTGTGTGGTGAAAGCAGTAAATTGCCATCTCTACAGCTCACCATTCAAAGCCTCACCGAATGACACAGATGACTTTTAAAGCTGCCGTGATTCCGGCTTCTGGCTTGACGGGATATTATAAGCGCTGTGTTCAAGGCTTGCTAGCAGGGTCTGCGCACACAGTTTCTGATAGAAATATCTGACATCACATTGTCTCACATCTCCTACAGACCGTAGAGTACAAATGTGCTCATTGCTGAAAGGAATGAATCAGGTTTATCGAGAGGCACAGTTGATAAGCACAGAAAATAAATCTGACTTGTCACTTAGCTTGTAAATGTACAACCATTTAATCTGCCAAATACAGTAATAGCATCACCGAAAGGACACTTTAAACAGCTTTACAGTTTAGATAACATGGTTCAGTTATAGAAAAAAAAACACTCTAATGAAAAAACAAACATCACATCATTCTCCTTTTATATCTTCTGGTTCATTTTCCCCAGGAGGAATTTTTGTTTGTGTTTACATACAACAGAAGAGCAACTATTATTGTTAGCCTTTTTTTTTTCTCAAAGATTTCTTCAAAATTAGCTTAGAAGATGTGAAAAAGATACCACCTGGGACTCGTTGTGGGCAAGAAAGAGATTTTATAAATAAGAATACATAAATAGTTAAATGTTATAAAAAAAGTTTGGAGTTTAATAATGCTTTCATTCAGCAAGGATGCTTTAAATTGACCAAAAGCAACAGTGATTTTTTTATTTATTTGAAAAACAATTTCTATTTACAATAAATACTGTTCTTTGAACAAACAAACAAACAAATAAACAAATAAATAAATAAAAGTTATGATTTCCACAAAAAAAATTAAGCTGCACAACTACACACACATACACGAACGCACACACGCACACACACACACACACATTTTATATATATATATATATAAAATAAAATAAATGCTTCTTTTCAATCACAGGAATTCATTTTTGTAATATATATATATATATATATATATATATATATATATTCAAATAGAAAACAGTTATTTGAAATTAAAATAATATTTCCCCTGCATTTTCAAAGAAATATACGAAGCCTCATCCAAAACAACTAAGATTGCATTGTATGATACATATTAAACCCATGACCTTGATGTTGCTAATCCATGCTTTACTGTTCAACTACAGGAACACTATTATGCTTTTCTACTTGTTCCCCAACACTAATCTGTTCACATAATGCTCATTTCTGTTAGTCCTGCTGAAACATCAAATGCTGAAAGAGCAAAAGGTGTGTAATGATGACTGAAATCTCATCCCAGTGAACAATGTTTAAGTTGCTGTATTCCTATTCATCCCAGAGAACAAACATCAAGGAGAAAATGTGATTTAACACATATCCGCTAGCGTGCCAAGCACAGCTGGGTTACTCACGGCAGTCACGGTCAGGACAGCTGTTGACACACAGGTTCCATCCTTTAATCTGTGACTTCTCTCTGTGTTTGTACCATCAGATCAGATTTACACAGTTCTCCCAGCATCGCCTGCTGGAAGAAATATATTTTTGTCAAGCATACTGTGTGTTAGGGGCCATCAACACTGAGTGAGATGTTATTATTATTGAGTTAAATGAAGTGATGGCATAAACGTAAGGTCTCTTATGCATAAGTGCTCACCAAGGATACATTATCAGTTGCTGAGTAGAAATTTCAAAAGAACAAATATTTAAAATAATATTTTTTTACATAAATATCTATTGTCACTTGTGTCCTTGAATAAAAGTATTAATTTGTTTAATAATATAGATAATCATACTAATACTACAGGTATTTACATGGTGCCTCAAACATCAAAGTTACCATAGTATCACCATGATACACGTCAAACATGTTAAAATCATGGTCTTCTGGCCATTTTTTATAAGTGGAATCACACTTGAGGCATTTTGAGATCTGTTATGATATTACTAAAATCTTTTTCCTGTGTGAGAAAAAAAAAATGTCTATAGTAGAACATTTTGAGTAAAAAAATTAATACATTCTGTGGGTGGTCAATTTTTGTTTCTGAAACATGCATTGCTGTAATTGTTTTAGCACATTATCTGTGTATGACTATTAGAAAGAGATGCCTGAACACAGATTTGATGGGGAGTCAAAAGCACATCGGTTCTAATTTTCCAGTTTTATTACAGTTACAAATGCATGTTGGCCTGTTTTTATTTTTTGTCTTTTATTTTTGGACACGTTTTGGAATGACCTTGGAAAATCCAGCAATTGTTTAGTCACACTTTAATTCACACCGCTGAGTTTGTGTTTTTCTGCGTTTGCCCTCCGGAGGCCCAGAAATTATGAGAGTGGAAACCATGCTTTCTCCTCATCAGAATAACGTCTCAATGCCTTACCTGCAGTTTATCAGAGACTGCGTCTGAAAACTCGACGAGGCGGCGGTACGCAGAACTGGTTTAAGTGATTTAAAATGGCCTTCCTTCAGGAACCAAAGAATGCTTGGCATCAATAATGCAACAAACTCGGGAATGTGATAAAAGAGAGTTATGATACTGTCACATTGGCATAGAGCTAAAAAGCGAGATGAAATGGCCAGTTATTCTGTCTTGATTTGCAGCTGGAGAAATATGATGACTTATCTTATGACAGATCACAATGTTTCATTTAATTTGAACTTGTTTTGTGGAGTTCTTCACTTCTAGTGCAGTTTTGCACTGGGTTCCCAAAAGGAAAATCCTAAAAATAGAGCAGAGTAAAACACTTTATATGATGGGAATTGGCATTAAGTACTTACCTTGGCACAAATCTGGTGTTCCTTCTGCTTTCAGTCTTTACAAAGAGGAACATACTAACACTCTGAACTGAAGTATGTTTGCCTTCATAATTAATCTGAATCTATTATTCATGCCTATATTTCAAATCGTATAAATTCGGGTTTGGCAGGAGTATAATGACAAAATATTTCTAAGTCTTTCCGCATGGCGGAGAGCAAATGTCAAGCTGTTTGTGCAATCAATTGAGCTCTCTGTTCTGGCCGTCGACATTCAGGGGTGAATCTAGTAGAATCTTCTCATGTTAATGCCTTCAGCTTCAGGGTTGTGTCATATGTCATATGTCAACATTGAGAAAGCCTTTTAAATTCACTAAACTGCATTCACCAATGCTGCATTTATTTCAAGAAACATTTCTTATGATCAATTTTGGAAACACTTGTGCTGCCTAATAATTTTGTGAAAACTGTGATGCTGTTTCCTCTCCAGAATTCTTTAAATAATTTTTTGACAATTTAAATGCATCTTTTCTGATTTCTTTTTCTTAAAAATATCTAATTGACCTTAAACTTTTGAATAGAAGTGTAATATTTAAATATATCAATTATATAAATACATAAATATATGAAAAATGGATCCCAAAATAATATTTCAGTTAACAGTTCTCAAAAGAAGCATTTTTTTAGCATGGTAAAAATAACATTATACAAATACATGTATATAAAATGTTCCAAAAGAGTTTTTTTTTTTTTGCACCATTTTTGGTTACCCAAAGAGCCTTTTAGTGAACAGTTCTTAAAATAGCCTTTTTTTTTTTTTTTTTTTGGTGTGAATAACTTTATAATATACCATATTCCACTTTAAAGCACTATTTGTGGGATGGAAATTCCATGGATGTTAAAGGTTCTTCAAGGTTCTTTTTTTTATTTTATGATAGTGGTAAAAGTTCTTCTATGACATCACTGCAAAAAATACCCTGTATCTTTATTTGTAAGTATATTAAAAGTTCTTCAGCATCATTTTAATAGTGCATAACCCTTCAAAGATTTTTTTAACATAATTCTGGGCCTTTTTTTTCAAATCTGAAAGCTTTGAAAACTAGCAGAAGCTATCTAACGCTGGATTGTTGGATATGCTTCAGAATCCTCAGAATCTCAGCAGATGCAGGTACTGTTCACCTATACAGTTTCATGAATGTTGTGCATTCAGACATCCTACATTAAACATTCTGCTTTTTCCATGCTTCACTGTAAATCAAAATACATTTTGGACTCCCAACTCATGCATTATAGAAGATTTCGATTTATGCATTTAGCAGACGCTTTTATCCAAAGCGACTTACATTGCATTCAGGCTAACAATTTCCTCCTAACATGTGTTCCCTGGGATTCAAACCCCCAATCTTGCGATTGCTATAATGCAATGTTCTACCACTTGAGCTACAGAAACCAATTCTTTAATTATGAATATTGCGTGACCCTGCTCGCCATACTATTTTTGTTAACAATAGGTCAAGATGTCTGTATGCTAATGAGCGTGCTGATAACAAGCTTTGATGTTGCAAATGAACTGTCAGATCAAAGCCCGGCCTCGCAGACCCACAAAGGTTTGGCAGCCACAGTCTCCAACCTCCCTGTTTTCAGAGATCAATTAACACCTGCCTCCATTTAATTGCCTGATGCCCTACGCACAGCAAAAATGTTTAGCAGGTGATTAGAGATGCAAAATAGGTGCTGTCGGGACCAGTCATCCAAAGCCTGCGTGTTTAAAAACTCCTGTAAAGTTGAGCCAATAATTTGGGCGGCTGTTCCCCAGGCAGATCTCTCGGCATGCTAAAAAGAGGTCAAGATGAAACCTGCCGAGTGGATTTTGAGACTTAGAAGTGAGCGTTTGGTGAATTAAGATGTAAAGGAGCATGCACAATGTGCAGTTTTGGACCATTGATTAAGATCCTTTTTGAAAACAGTAGGTGTCAGGTGAGTTTTATTACCATATCATGCAGGGATCTGAACATGTTTGAAAGTGTGTAGATTTACTTTGACCTCATTTATTTGAAGCTTTGATTTGAGTTAAATCAATTAATTAGTGCAAAATGAAAAGTCTGTCATTTACTTTCTTTCATGAAGCTATTTTTCCATACAAGGCAGAATAAAAGTTTTTAAAAGCACCATAAAATTAGACCAAACACCATTTGAAGCCATATGCCAAATTTTAGGAAATAGTTCATCCAAAAATTTAACCTGTTAAATGTCACCCCGTCCCGTATACGGGACGCCTACGTTGACTATACTATATTACAATCAAATTTAATCTAATCTTGACAAACTATATATCGTTGGAAAGGTCTAAGACTCCCAAATATATATTATACCAATATTTTTTGTTAAAAATTATGTAGGAAAAGTAATAGATGAATTTATGACAAGAGTGCACCCTCAGAAATCTACATTACAAAAGGAGCTTTGACCTTTGTTTAAAAAAAAGACTTCCTCGTTGCCTTTTTCTCTATCACATTTTAGAAATCATCAGAAGTTATATATCACTAGAAAACATAAAATCTCAAAATTCATCCTTTAAAACCCATTTTAAAATCAGACATTGCATTACCATGTAAATGGTACATCAAAATCATGTTACAAAATGTTTTCAGTCATGAATTATAAAAATTTAGGTTTGTATCATGCACATTCAAGTCTATCTTCAAAAATGTGAGTGACAGTTATCAGGTTAAAATGTTGTAATTTTCTCAACTTTGTTGTTCCAAACCTGTATGATTTTCTTTCTTTCTGCAAACACAAAAATATAATTTAATTCATTTTCTTTTTAGGTGAATTTAACCCTTGTGCTGTGCTGAATTTGTTCACCTAATTTGGTGTTCCTAGTCAAAAATTGCTTGTAAAACTCTCATTTAAATCTCTTTGTCAACTTGTTTTCTTAGCACAGGTTTTGAGCATTAAAAAAAGCATTATTTGTGGATGCGGATGATCAACCAGTACCAAAACAAATGTAAAACCTTTGCTAAATGAAAGAAAACAAGTTGCTAAAAGATTCAGTCCATAGAATACAGGCCAGTCATTTTTGACCAGGAACCCCACAAGTTTTTTTTTTGTATGTTTTTATACCCTCTGTGAGCAAAGTCAGGAGATTTTAGTCCAACGTGATATTAACTAGCATTTTACCAATGAATCAGTTACAAATGTAAATTGGATCATATACTGTATATTGCTTAATGTTAAGTTTATATGTATCTTGTCGTGGAAACAATTGATTCCAATCCTTTTAAGTGAGATTTTTAATGGAGAGATCACAGAAGCATTTACAAAGTAACCTCAGCCTCACAATTGAGTTTTTTCATTGATTTGATTCATTGTAAACACTTGAGTCTTCTCTTTGAAATGGTTTCAATGGTTGAGCAAAAGTGCACGTGTGATGTGTAACAATAGTGGCGAAAGGCAGCCTCATGATTTGATCTGATTTCAAATTGCCACATCCACGGATCTCAGTCCAAATCCACGGATCTCAATCCAATGTGTGAGTTACTATTTTCACAAGCTCCGTCTTTCAATCAGAAATCTCCCGGCCGCTCTGCCATTTGTTGCATTTGCAATAATTGCATGATTGTTTAGTGCATGCGGAATGAATTCAATTTATAATCTATCTTTTCATATATAGCAACTTTCATCCCACAGAAAATGTTAGTCCACAAAATTATACTAGCTCCAAAATTCAGGCCGGTTTGTGAACTGAATAATTTATTTAGAAATGAAGATATGCCAGGCATTTGTTTACAGCCAAATGAAACATGATAGTAATGTTTAGCTTTCAATGAACTGTTTTTCTTTCTTCGCCTTGAGAAACAAAAATGTGAGATTAAGTTATTTTTAATTCTCATAGACTGAATGGCTTCAAGAATTTTCACTTTCTTTAGAGTCCATCTTTCTTGTCTGCACAATACACGTGGAAGAAACTTTACATTTCTTAAAGCAAAACACCAGTGCACTCTCATAACAACATCATAGTACAGTTTATGTACGAGATTACATCACAATAATACACAAATAATTCAGTCCAGTTCATCTATTAACATCATATGAAATGGAAAGCTACATGTTTGTAGAAAAAAAAAAAACATTCATAAAGTCCTTTAATTTTAAAATGTCGCTTCTGGCCAAAATATTGTGTTATCCGTAATAACG
Source organism: Carassius auratus (assembly GCF_003368295.1). Taxonomy (NCBI): domain Eukaryota; kingdom Metazoa; phylum Chordata; class Actinopteri; order Cypriniformes; family Cyprinidae; genus Carassius; species Carassius auratus. Next base: position 4,532,190 of record NC_039275.1, read on the forward strand.
CTTCCTCCAGTGGAAAAAGTCCATCTCCTGTTTTCCTCTCACATCAAAATCCACAGACATATTTGTTCAGAGTTTTGGACTGTTTTGGCTTGTAAATGGCTTGAAGTGAGCATATTTCCCTTCAGATTCAGATCAGACTTATTTAACTAAAGAAACCAATATTATGGGTTGAGCACTCCATTTTAACCTGAAGCAATGGTTTAAAGTCAAAAACATCTCAGTTGGATGGCCTGAGGGTGAGTATATTGTTAAGTAAATGTATTTTTTCTGATAGACTATTCCTTTAAATTAATGCAATGCTAATTTCCATTAAATCTCACAAAAGACTGTAATGATTGGTTAAAAATGTCCTTTTGCATGAATCCACCACCGTTATGTCAAACTTGCTCTTGGTTCTTAAACCCGAGGTTGATTGAAGTCTTCTGTCATGGTAATTTTAATTCAGTGATAGTAACTTAAACTTTAATTAGATCTCCAGTAGATAGACTGAGAATAGAGAAGCTGTACCATGTTTTCAGGTGGAGCGAGCTAGCAGCCATTTAACTGCATGATTACAGTTCATAATTAGACACTGATATTGCAATTATGGGAGGAGCGTATATCTCACCCATCATGGATTCACTTCTGGATTTACGGCCTTTCCTCCCGGTGCATTGCTTCAGCATTTGTATGGATTATGAATAGAGGCTCCGTTATGAAAATGAGCCTTTCATTTGTTTTTGAGGATGTTGTAAATTCGTTCTGCCAATAAATCACTGACATCGTGCATAAGTAAGCCTTTTAGGTGCGATTATGTAAATTGCGTCTCCGATTGTAGATTAGGTACTGATATGTTATTGCTCTCGCCACGGGGACCAGAGCATCTAACAAGAAAGAAATACTATCTGGAATTTCTCTGAATCTCATTATTGCTTAAGCAAACTTTTATCTGGTACTTCCATCAAGGCTCAGATACCGGCTAATGCGCTACATTAATTAGAGATACATTTCATTAGTATCTATGGATTGCTGGCAGAGAGCAGATAATGGATGGAGAAGGACATGATGTGCGTGCACTGGAAGCTTGTTCAAACCAAAGAGGTCCGTAAAACCTGGAGAAAGCAATCCGTTGGCATTCCCATCCATCTTGACAACAGTTGCTTCGCTGGCACAAGCGCCATAGGCACTTCTGTCTGCAGCCAGGTAGCTTTGAGCCAATCACATGAGCTCTAAATTCCATGTGACTTGCAGGAAAAATGAAATTTCTTTCGGAGCTGTGACATCAAGGGCAACAGAGAGGGAAAATATGAGTTATTTTCACTATACTTGGAAAAACAATGTTCAATGGTCATATATCTATAACCATAAAATAAATGTTTTTCTTTACACTTTGCTTGCAATAATAATAATAATAATAATAGTTGGTGGTGGTGTTATCAATAGAACTATTGCAATTAATAATAATAAAATAATACTTTTATATTTAATGAATAATATAAGTATTCATATAATTATTATTTTTGATTTATCTCTCCACACGACATGCTCCTCAGCAAAGGTGAGTCTAGCCTTTGATTCTCTCTGCTGATGAGACTTCATCACTGCAGAGTGTGCTTTCATTCCGACTTCTCTTAAACATGCCAAGACGGATCTTTACATTTGTTCAGCGCTGAACTGGCAAGCAATTCCAGCTGCTGCTGCAGTGTTGAACCGATTCCCCATTGAGAGTCTCATTTGTCTTATGTGGATGACCAGCCTTTTTGGGGGACTTCAATGAATTAGTGTCACTGTAAACCTGCAATATTCAAAAAATCATATATTTAGAATGACCAACTTTTCTTGCAGTGGATGAAAGGGTCATCCCTTTAGCCTTCATCTTGGCAACCTCTTTTCTCCTCCTCCTAAATATGCCATTGTTTACAGTGAATAATGTTGACTTTGTGACAAATTACATATTTTAATTATGCTCCTATATAAGTCATTTTAGCTAAAAGCATCTGCTCAATGCATGAATTGCAATTTTTTTTAATTTAACAACCAGTTTTGTCAAAATGTGCATATACCTTATAATGGTCATCAATAAAGGAATTTACTCTTCATAGTCAGATGCGTACAATACTTCCAACAACTACCAGCATTAACTAATTGAGACAAACATGAAATGAGAACGATGTTAACTGCCATGCACCAGCAAATATTTCATAGCTGCAAAAGTAAACAAAGTCTGCTGGCTTTGATATGTCACCTTATTTTCCTGTTTCAATGGGAAATGCATCAGCACAGGAAATACACATAAAACTGCACCTACTGTACCAAGCTGCTTAAATAATTTTTTTATTAAATTGTAAATATTTACTCACCCTCAGGCCAAGATGTAGATGAGTAAGGCTGCATTTACACTGCAGGTCTTGATGCCCAAATCCGATTTTCTGATTATATCCGATTTTTTTTTTTTGATGACCCGCTTACATCTTTAAAAAATGTCCCATATCAGATTTTGCATTTACACTATACACTGCTGAAACTAGATTTTCTGACCCGGAAAAGGAAGTAAAACAGCACGAAATACAATGGATGCAGATGCAAATAAAATTATACAGTATTTTTCTTTACACAATATTTTTAAAAGTCAACAAAAAAATCAGCAAAACATTGGTCTCGTACGGCGGAGAATAAAGAGGAGCCCTTGTTGCAGCCTGGGAGAATTTCGCACCTATAATGAGTCATGTGATCTCAGTTGGTGGTGTCCACCTGAGTTGACGTCACTTTTTTTTAATGATGTACGACTCAAATTTACTGGGGAATATCTGATTTGTCTGCTTACATGGCACACGCAAATGCACGTATCCGATTCATATCCGATTTATTACCACATATGAATGAGGCCTGAATCCATGGGCGTAGGTTTAGGGGGGGACGCTAGGTACTAGTCCCTATCAATATTTTGAGATGACTAATTTGTCCCCACCAATATTTAGCAAGTTCCTTTGAACTGCTATTTGGATCTTTGCACTGTTATTTGGATCGATTCTAACGGCCAGGATGACGATAGTACAAGAAACGCTGTAATTTGATTGGCGGCGGGGTATCTGACAGGCTACACGCGCGGGCCGGGACTACTTTTGTGCTTGCACTAGCAGCGAGCGGGTGGTGTGTGCGTGCGCATGTTGACGACGCCGACGGTAAGTTATCAGGGCTGTCTCTCTGCCACATACAAAGGCCAGGGTAAAAACATTTTAATATTCCTTTTTTTTGCCCCTTATTGTACTTTGTAGATGCCACCCAAGAAGAAGAAAGGGGACATAATAAGCTTTTTCATAAAGCAGAGTCAGAGTGTAAGTAGGCAAAATAACTAGCTAGCCACACAAATAAACTAGCAGAAGTGACTGACCAGGCTTTCAAATGCAGATTCTACTGTGGAAAATAGTATTAACTGGTGATAGTATGTGTTACCCAGGATGATAGAATGCTACGCAAGTAACTGAATGTCAATTAGCCTGTACCTTAACTTAGAATCTTGCAGTCAACATAAACGTGAGTGTACAGGAGGGTAAATAGTGTTTTTAATAGAAAAAGGTTATTATATTTATTTATTTAGATTTGTTTCCTTGGGACAGAGTATCTTTTGTTAGTGTAAATACTAATGTACATAATAATTTATGTTAATAAAACGTTTGGTTGTTCAGCATTACACAGTCTCAGGTTTTAATTTTTTATTTTTTGAGAGTGCATTTTTGAGATTATACAGTGATACTAGCTCTTTAGGGACAGTATACAGGATGGTATATCAGGGTCAGGATACAATAATAATAATGAGATGAAGTAGATTCACTTCTGTATTGTGATATTCTGTATTGCCAACAGTCTGAAATAAAAAAGGAAATCACCATTAAATCACTGGTATCTTACAACATAAGATGGGGGGGGGGGGGGGTGTATGGGGGTGTATGGGGGTGTCCCCACCAAAGCTGAGACCAAACCTACGCCCATGCCTGAATCCGATCTGAGAACATCGGAATCCATGTGGTTTTTTTCCTGCTTACACGTTCACCGGTCATATCCGATCTGTGCCACATGAGAGGATAAAATCAGAATTGGGTCACTTGAACCATGCAGTGTAAATGGGGCCTTAGTTTCTTCACCAGAAGAGATTTGGAGAAATGGCATCACTTGATCATCAATGGATCATCTGCAGTGAATGGGTGCCATCAGAATAAGAGTCCAAACAGCTGATAAAAACATCACAATAATCCACAATTAATCAGCACCACTCCAGTCCAGCAATTAAGATCTTGTGAGTGTTTGTAAGAAACAAATACATCAAGACATTTTTAACTTTAGACCATTTCTTCTGGCCAAAATACCAGTCTATAATTAATAATAATGCTTCCTCTAGTGAATTTTCACATCAAAATCCATACACGTATTTGTTTAGAACTGTTTTAGACTGTTTTGCAAATGGTGCTTGATCTGTTCAGATTTCTCTCCTGGTTTCTAAAAATATATATTATTTATTTATTCATTTTCAGCTAATATTCATTTCTGGGTGAACAATTCCTAGAAGTCATATATACCGTTTTCAATATATACTGCTCTCTTTCCATGCAAACTCTATTATCTCTTTCAAAATTGACTTTCACTTACTTTGAAAATCACCCACTACAAACCTGGTGTCAAAGCAAATTTCAAACTGCTAGCATGCGGCATCCAAATGACAGATGGCCATACGACTCCCCATGTGCTCACATTAGCGGGGGAAAGGCCTTGGCATTCATGCTCTTCACAGCACTTCAAAGAGTCCCATGTCACATTTTGTCCAACAGACATTAGCAGGGCTTTGTAAACTGAGAGCGCGAGGGTGTCTCGCTCCCTCCTGGACTAGCAAGCTCTTGTGCTGATCTATCACAGATATTACAATAAACCCTCAGCACAAACACTGTACCTAACGTGCTAATGTCCTCTTCCTGCTCTCATTTTCTCTTTCCTCATATCATGTCATCTGCTTTTCAATTAGCCTGAGGAGGAACCCATAATCCCCTGGGGACCAGTAATTGATTTGTCATTTATGTGTGTGTGTGTTTTGTGAGATTTTCAGAAATACCAAATGTTTTTCAGAAGGCTGACATTGCAATTTAAGTTAATGAAAAAAGGAACATTACTGTATGTCATTATGGATGAGGTACAGATATATTCATTATTGTAAATTACTGCCATATTCTGCTACCAATAATCAATATTTATGTTGATGAGTTGATGTGTGTTCAGGTTTAAGTCCCCACAGAGATAGAAACACACACACACACACACACACGTTTGTTTTTGTGAAAAGGCGTAATGTTTTTTATATTCTATCGCCCTTCATCAACCCTACACCTAACCCTAACCCTCACAGTAATCTTTTTGCATTTTTACTTTCTCCAAAAAACTCATTCTGTATGATTTATAAGCATTTTGAAAAATGGGGACATGGGTTATGTCCTCATATGTCACCCTCTCCTTGTAATACCTGTGTCATATATGTCATTATACAGAGTTGTGTCCTCATATGTCACAAAAACAAGAGCACACACACACACACAAAATGTATACAGTATAAAACCCAAAAGGAATCAATAAATATCACCAAAATAATGTCATATAATTTTGTGGAGTTTTTCATGTGGCAAATGCTGAAACACAGCATTTTTGATAAAATGCCTATTAAAAACATTGACTGAAATCATTTTATAATATGGATATTACAGAGCCTGAAAGCAAAAACAGATTTTTTTTGAGTGAAAAACATACTTCCCTGTAGCGTCTTTATTTTCTGAATACATGTAAGGGGATGGTCATGATTCCCTCTCACTATATGTGTCTGGAACTGCATGAGAGTGAATAAATGATGAAAGAATTTTCATTACGGGGTAAAAATGCCTTTAAACACATGGTTAAAATGGATGAAATTGCTGATCCTTGATATGGAGGCTCTAAGGGGCTCCTCAGACCTTTGGCTGCCCAGAAAATATTACAATTTCACAGCTTTATTTCATTTTGGTGATTCTTGCCATGCTTTAACAGAGCTACAGCACGGCTCTCTTCAGCTGATGGGGTTAGTGAGTGTTTTTTTGATGCTATACTCTGCAATCTGATTTAGGACTCAAGGAAGGTCACTGAGCATCAGTGGCCATCTCCAGATAAGAACCACAATGGAGGAAAGTTAGCATAATAAAGTGAGTGACTGCTGCCCGCTCTGCCAAGGACACCTCGTATCTGCACCAGCGAGACGCGGTCCACATAGAGCTTCATTAAGATTAATGCAATGCAAGTTCTCGAATGAATGCAACAGAGGAGAGAGATAAAGAGACAGATTCTCTGTCATGTATCCAGAATGACGTCCCGTGGTGCCAAACACTTCTTCAAAATAGATTTGACCTCTTTCTCTACGAGCTCTGCTTTGACCAATAGGTTTAAATGTAAAAGGTTATATTCTTCAATATTATCAATGTGCTTCGCTATTAAACTGGAGCATTATTTCCTTGTGCATGACACATCCTTTACCTGAAGGGCTGCTTGTCTCTGTGGAGGAAAGATTTTTTTTGGTTAATCTCTAATGAGCTTGAGTTTCATGCAGAGCACAGCAGTGAAATCATGTTTAAACTATATACAGTGATAAAAAAAAAAACTATTCCAGAAATATTATCATGAAGCTATTTCATAGCAATAATAATATAATTTTAAGGTATATATTATGGAAGCTTGTTTCTGCCACATGATTAAAAAATAATAATAAAATGTGCGACTTTACCCACTTTAAATCAGACGTTTTTTTGTTTTTTTTTTAATTATAATTATACATTTATATCTCACAATTCAGAATATAAATCACAGTTCTGAGAAGTCAGAATTATGAGATTTAAACTTACAATTGCAAGATACAAATTCAGAATTGCAATATAATCTAAATTCTGAGAAAACTGGAATTGTGAGAAATAAACGTCTGTACATTATGAGAAAAACAATCTAAATTGTGAAATAAAAACTCACATAAAATGTGTTTTTTATTCCATGGTGAAAAAAATAAAACAGAATTGCATATTGAAAATTTGTATTTGCAAGAAAGAAAATAAGAATCCTGAATTTTTTTTCTTGCAGTTTTAAGTTTATATCCCAAAATTCTGAGTTTTCTTCTCTCAGTTGCAACTTAATTATTGCAATTCTATCATTTTGTGAGAAATAAAAAGTTGTTTTGAGAAATTGTGAGATATAAACTTATTGCAAGAAAGAATCAGAATTCTGAGATAAAAAGTCACAATTACCTTAAGATAATAGATAATAAAATAATAAAACATTATCTATACAGCAGCATTAGTTTAAATGTTTGTCCAACTAATGGATCATGGGTAAACCTGTTCGTCTTTTCTTTGCCTTTGTCTTCATTACATTTCTTTCTAGCACTTACACAACTACATCTGAAAGATGCATTGTGTGTGAAAGAGATGACGACTTTTATTGGGGCATTTCTAAAACAGATGCTAGACTCTGTCATTTGTTCTGTGAAAAGCTGTGTTTAAAACATTTCTCCATTAGGCCCGTCATCTTTAATACCTTCTCACTTTTGAAAGTTTCAAAGTGTGCTTTTTATGTTGTGGGAAAGAAAATCAATTCATCTTGAAAAACATGAAGTAGTTTGTTTACAGGAAAATATCTATTGACTCATCAAGTCGAGTTAATTTGTGTGTCATACAGTATCACTCCAGACACAGGGTCTTGATGGAACAAAACTCAACTTCAGATAAAAACACTAGTAGGAAGTGCACATAAAAAAGTAAAAAAGTAAATAACTGATCGCTTTCCATTATCTTGTTTTTCATTTTGGCACACAATGTCATTTTCCCACCCACACCCACACACACACGCACTCACACACGCACGCGCACACACACACACACACACACACACACACCTTAAGGAACTTTTAACTATTTCCTGTGTCAACACTTCTAGTTTAACACAGACACATTTAACCCATTACAGAAAATTATATAAAAAATAATCTCTCTAAAACATGGACTGTTCAGATCATATTATGGTTTTCGAGTCATGGATCAGATCGTTTTTTCTGATCAGCAAGAAAATAAAAATTATTTGTAATTTTGCTTTCCATTTATTAAAGTACTTCTTAGATACCAAAAAACAGAGAGAAAAAACTACCAGCCTAACTAAATATAAATAAGAATGAATACACAGATTACAAGCATAGATATTGCTCTGTGTGTGTTCACTGCTGGCTGTAAGCCATTGGATGGGTTAAATGCAGAACACAAATTCTGAATATGGGTCTCCATATTTGGCCACATGCCACTTTACTTTCCCTTTCGCATACTGTTCACTATATCAATTAAATATAAATGAACCTTTCTCAACATGATTGGTTGATAAGCATTAATGACAGCAGCAGATATTGATAGTGTATGTGGTACCTTTTCAAAAGGTACAACTTTGTACCTAAAGTGTACATCTTAGTACCTTAAAGGTACTTTTTTTCAGTATATCAGTATACCATAATTTTTGTCAGGAAAATAAACAGAAGATGTCCTAAAATAATGTCACACTCAAAATTTTTACTGTCAAAACAACAGTTGCTTAATTTTATTTTTTGAGACTAAATGCTGTCCACAACTTACATGAGACTTTTCCACTTTTCCAGACAGTGACTCGGACAGAACGAGGAGCCTTTGAAAGAGGACATGAGCCTGTTCAGACAAGTTTAAAAATAAACCTGATGGAAGTAGGACCAGTGCCATTCTGTAGGTCCACATCCTGTCTGTCTGCTGCCCTGCAGAGTAATCGGAGAGGTGGCACAGCACTCTCACTCTGTCTTTTTTCCTTCAGTTTCCCTGGGGAAATCAGAGTCGCCCTGCCTGGTGTCCCGTCCTCACAGCTGGCTGTGACAAGACCTCGTACCCAACCTTGAAGCACGAAGAGACTTGGGAAGAGACAGCTGACTTCCATTGCAGTACACCAACTAAAAAAAACCGAGCACCATCCACCCGAGCTGATCCGAGCCATTAGTCAATCTGTAGATGTGCACTGAGCTCTGAACCCATCAGACTCCAACTGCTGCATCTTCAGTGGCTCTCAACAGCTGTTTGCGATAAAGTTAGTTCATCCAAGAAAAAAAAAAAAAAATCAGTCATCATTTACTCATGTTGTTTCAAACACACATAATGTTATTTATTTTTTTCCCCTGAAACAGAAAAGACAAAATAATTATGTATCTTCATATACAGTACATGGTCAAATGTTCGGAGTTTTTTTATTTTTATTTATTTTTTTACTTTTATTAATTACATTGAATTTGATCAAAAGTGACAATAAAGATGATTAACTTATACTTGAAGCAGAAACACAAAGCAGCACCTGAGCCAACTGGAAATGTTCTCACACCGTTTTTTTTTTTTTTTTATAACAATCTTAGGATAAATCATTCTTACAGTAATGTTTATGAAGTGTTCTTATAACATATTTATGTTTGATATACGTTCTTATAATACTGAGAGAACTTTAAATAACATTCTAATCAAAACAAGAAAACATCTTAGAATATTAAAAGTAGGCATTCAAATAACGTCATATTTTAGTGAAAACAAAGTAGATAGAAAATAGAAAACTGTAAGACATTTTTTGTAACCTTTTAATAACATTCTAATCACATGGACATTTTAGCATTCTTAGAATATTAAAAATAAGCCTTCAAATAAATAACGTTATTTTGGGTAAAAATAAATGTTTCAAGAAATGTTTTTATAACCTTTAAATAACACTCTAATCACTATGAGAAAACTTTTCACTGGGGGCCAGTACCTTTTTAAAAGGTCATTTAAAAATGTTGTACGTTAGGTACAGTACTAACATGCACACTTATGGTACTAATATGTAACTTTAACGTACAAATATGGAACTTTTAGGCACAAAGGTGTACCTACTGCTCCACCTTTCTTTTTTTTTTTTTGTGTGTGAGTGTGAGCAGCAAATCAGCACATCAGACTGATTTCTGAAAGACCACGTGACACTGGAGACTGGTGTAATGATGCTGAAAAGTCAGCTTTGATAACAGGAATAAATTACATTTTAGAATATATTCTAATAGAAAGATGTTATTTTAAATTGTAATTATATTTGACAATATATATATTTTTCTACTGTATTTCTTATCAAATTAATGCAGTTTTGGTGAGCAGAAGAGACTTTCTTTCAAAAACATAAAAAACAAACAAACAAACAAAATCGTACTGACCTCAAACTTTTATATGTTAATCTTTTCTTCAGTATGAAGTATGTTCCAAAAAAATAAAAATAAAAAATAAAAAATTTACTTGATATGAATTCATATGCACTATATTCCAAGTATTGTGAAATTATTTTGGTGAGAAACAGACCCAAATGTAAGTTTACTGAGATACTGTGATGCATAAGGATTGACATGACTGGAAGACTGGGAATACAGTGCATATAAGCCATATGAACTATTTTTATGAAACTGTTTTTGTGCTAGATATTGAAAATCTGTCATTTTGTGTTCCACAGAAGAAAGTCAGTCAGGTTTGGAACAACATGATCAATCAACTGTTCCCAGGTTACATTCCCCTAATTATCCTGGAAATACATTTACTCCTTTATTTTTCTGGAATATATGTACAATGGCAACTTACATCACACACCTGTAATCTAGAACATCTCTGTTTTTCACTGCCAAAGCGGCACTTGCCCCATCTGCCTGGAACATATGCGGTCCTGATGCAAACCTCTGGCAGGAGGAACCTCTTTAAGAAATATCCAGGGGTTGTTGAGCCATCTTACCTCCAGCGTCCTTGAATTATTCTTAGAAAATGTCCTTGTGACTTTGACATGTTCATAATAATATTACGTTCGCCATGCATCCCTAGAGGAAACGTGTCACACGTGCATATGTGAATCAGATTAGTTGAATAGCATCAGTATGGACTATCTGTTGCCTATAGAAACATTTCAGATGTATAAGTGCGACTAGAGAAACCGACAATGTTTGACACCATGTAAAAGAGAATCAACTTCAACCCACATCTAATTTATCTCACAGCGAGAGCCTGGAAACAAGTTAGCCTGCAAATTAGATCTGCTGCATTCATATCTCGTAATATCTTGTAATATGCATAATATAGACTCAAATAGCTTTCGCCTCACAATTACATGATAGGACGTGTCTGCCACAAGCTTGTAGCAGAAAGTCTCTCGTCTTCATTTATATCATTTGAGCTTTCCAATTGAAGTTTTTTGTATAATTACCTTGACTGATTGTAAAAAGGGGAATGTTCCAAGGCTCTGAATGAAACTATTTCTTATTGCCTTTATAGCAAAAGTAGTCAATGTATCTGAAAAGCCAGTAAAGAATCTTGTGAAAAAGCTGTGCCCATTAAATTTCATAACTCAAAGGAAAACAGCTGAGGCTTAATTTGGATGTGACGAGAACAGCAGGATAAAGAATGTTTTGATTCTACTTCAACAAGTTAAGGGAATAGTTCTCCCAAAGAAGGAAAAAATTGATCATTATTTACTTAACTCATGCCGTTTCTTAGCCATAATGATGGTAGTTTTCCCTGTTAAACACAAATGAATAAATACCGAACCATATTCATTGAGGTTTTTTCCTGTACAAGGAAATCTGATGAGTTCCATAAATATATCATGAGTAAACCAGGGTCATTGCTACTTAGAACTAAAATAAAATAATAAAAAGAAAATCATAATTTGAAATTAAATAAACATAAAAAAAATTAAAATCATTTTTTAATACTTTTATTTCTTACTTATTTAATCTCAGCTAGTTGCAAAGATATCATTTTTCATTTTTCTTTTATCGTTAACGTTAAGTACTAAAATAAATAATATTACAATTAAAATGAATAATAACTAGACAGATATATATATGATAGCATCTCAATGATACTAAAGTAACACTGTAGTCAACTGTTTGACATTTATTGAAAGATTCTGGAAAGTAGTTCAAAGGGATCAAATAGGCCTGAGTTTTCTGTCTGCCAATATTTGGCAACAAACATCGCTTTTTAATGCCGTTACAAGAACATTTTACAGACAAACTCCCTTCTCAACAGGTGCACCAGGCTGGAATGAAAGAACATCCGGGACAAAACAGACTTGACTATTGTATCAGCTTCATTTGGCTTGTGATCATCTCCACTGATACCACAGCATCACAGACAGTGTTGGACAGAGTTTAAATCGGTAGCTTTCATAGAGAATAATTACTCTTGCTTTATGCTTTGCACGGAGCTGTGGGTCTTAATCAAGAAATGATAAACATGAATCACACCAATTATTTACGGCGATATCTTTGATATCAATCAGCATTTTTATGGGGAGATGAAAGCACCATAAGATAATAAAATCATGATCAGTAAAAAAAAAAAAAAAAAAAAAAAAAAACACCCACTGAGTGTTTGAATCGAGTTGTGTGTGAACAATGCAAACTGGTGTGAAAATCCTGCTGAATAAATTCACAAATCAGAAAGCCTTGTTTTTTCCCAAGCTTCATGTCATGTGAGAACAGAGAAAACTGAACAGATCAACTTTGATCTTGTCCTATCTATGGCTAACGCATAAAACAATATATAAACAGTATATCATCTTTTTTGGACCAAATATATATTTTGTGAAATTGAATATATCTATATATTAGTTCAATCTTTGTATACCAAAATAGATTTAAAAATGTATTTCGGAGCAAGAAAATATATTTACAGTCTTGTTGCCTACATTTAAGCTAGAGATCAAAACTAGATTTTTAATTATTTAATAATGCGTATTAATAATGCAAACAAGTAAATGGAAAAATATATTTATTTTGCTAATTATTTGTGTGGCCATTCTTTGTATATTTTGAAATATATCTAAAATATGTTTGAAAATGCCATATGAATTGTCTTTTTTTTATACAAAAGTAATAACAATGTATGATATATTATTATTATTATATTTTATATAAAAATATATTCTATATTTATATCTTGTAGGTAGAAGATGTTAGTGTTAATGTTAAAAATGTGTATTTGGATAATAGAAGTTCAAAGGAAGAACAAGTGCACTAAATGGGGAAAACATTTCATTCAAACCTTGTAAATATAGATTTTGTGATTTTTTCAGGAAGTTATCAGGATGGAAGTTATCGAATTAAATATTCCACAATACATTAAATGTATGAAAATTATTCAAAATATAATTACTGAAATGATGTGCATAATCTAAAATGAATATTTAGGAGGCAGTTTGTGATGTCATAAACTGTTTCCACAACAAAGGGCCACCGGTGAGACGCTGTGAGCTGGAAGAGGAAAGAAACTCAGTTTGGCAGCATTCTAATAATGCACTTGTTTGTCCAAACGGCTCAGAAAGACGCCGATGAAGCAATTTCTGCTGCAGCAGGAACTTTTGTCTGCTTTCTCTTCAAAACTAGGTCCCGGGGATAAAGCAGAAGCAAATTGAAATTTAATAGTCAACAGGGACGAGGCGCTTGCTGCATGTACAGTACAAAAGATATTTGTTAGTGTGCTGCTGTAAAGGCATTAAACATCTTTGCATCATGGGCTCTTTTCTCTCTCATTCTCTTTGCTCAAGGCCGCTTTGCACCATTGACGACTAAGGAATAAAACTTAATGGGCGAAGAATTTGAGAATTTAAAGTCTCAGGATGAGAGCCCAAATGTCAAATTGAGCGAGTACAAGCGTCTGTGATTGAAGGTGATCAATCTGACAGTACAAAGAAAAGGTTTCGATGGATGCACATGCTATAATGAACTGTAATAGATGAAATGTCATATTGAACATGAGGAATACATTACCATTCATCACCGACTCTTAATTTTAGCTACTGCAGCGTAGTTCTGCTTCCTTAACGTCATGGATTGGTGCAGTTTTAGGTTGTTTTATTCATTTGCTAGTTGTATTTTTCTTCCTTTTCTCAATGGAACGAGTGAATGAATAAAAATATCTAAAATGCACTGGATGAAATCTAAGTCTTTTACTTTGTGTCTACAATAGCATGTTATGCATGGGGCTATAGGTCAATAGAAAATAAGAGAGAGTCAGACATATTAAAAAACAAATTTACGCTTTATAACTGTTCAATAGACAAAATGAAATGTTTTGACCTCATTGCTAAGATACAGGGAAACACAGTCAAATGCTTAAAATAATCATCACAATCTTGGCATCAGAACAGAAACAGATCATTCTGCTCCACAGAGGCAAGTATTGCATTGAAGGGGCTGGGAGAACATAAAACATAAAAAAGCATATACTGCTTATCATCTTTTTTCCCCCCACATAAATACTGGTATAAAAACATTTGGTTGGAAAATCACTGTAATCATTATTGGACGACAGGTGTTTGACGCACCGTCCCACCTGACAGATGCATCGAACATATGTTGCAATTATGAAAAATCACAAAGGAAATACATTTTTGTTTTTTAAAACCAAAGTTCTTTTCAAATAGCAGGCTAATATTCTAACACAGCCGTCTTCTCTTTCTTTTTCCATTCACACTTTCATGCATCCACACTAACACACTCACACCCAATGCATGTACGCTTCCTCCTGGATTAAAGATAAGGCTCCTCTTCTAAGTAACAAGATTGTGTTTCTGTAGAAGCAAAGACATCCTTGTTTTAATTTACATAATATGTACAAGACAGGTAGTCCAGTCTGGGAAGTGTTTCCTTTACTTTATAGTATCTCTAAGTCACTCCCACTGTCTTTATTTGTACAGTTCCAGCTGGAATGTGAGTTGTGGCAAAACAGAAAAGTAATCCATTTCCATGTCATTTAATGGAGCAACCGGGAACCCCTGAAATACGGCACGATGCCCAACAGATGATGTTACCAGAACAGAGGTGCAAGATGATAATGGTAGAGTTTATGGTACTAATGTAGTACACCACAACATACGTCCACTTTCTTAATGGGTATATAAAGGTCGGGTGACCATATGTCCTCTTTTTCCTGGATGGGATTTTTAAATTGCCTAAAATATGCAGGTTTTGGCTTTGTTTTCCTATTGACGTGCTCTCTACAGTCTTCATATGCTATATGGACGCATATTTGCATTGCTTTGACTGTTATCTGTAGATCCCGCCTCTCGGGAGCCACGATTGGTCGATGACGTACAATGCCTGCACACTATTGGTCAAAGTACTTTTCAGTCTATACATTCAGCAAGCATGAAAACAAAAGCAAAACAAAACCATTTTAGGCAACTTAGAAATAAAAAAGAGGAAGTATAGTGACCCTAATATAGGATACAGCCAATAGGCTTCAAGAACAAATGTGGGTCATTCCTGCTATGATGGACATTTTCATGTCCTCTAAAAATTGTAATTGCATCTTTGCTTTCTGTTCTGTTAGTTATTTGTAAAATGCTTGACACCATCCTCCAGGAAGTGACATCATTTTGGAGGGAAAACAAAATTCTCTTTGACTGAATCACAAAAAACAGTTCAGTGTAAATTTCTGATCTCGGTGTGAAACCTGATAGGAAACCCAATATGAAAACCGCACTGATTGTGTCTGACATTGTTCCATGGTCTGTGTAAAACAGCACTGATAAATGATCTCACAGCTGTCAGCGATTTTCAGAGTAAAACCGGCATGGCATGATGGGTTCTTTCATCGTAACACCGAACGATCAAGAACCGCTTTAAAGATTCACAATAGAGAAGCTGTCAAGTGAGGGTCATATTATCATTTACAATTCAAATTCGCCAGCTCACCTTGAGGAATTAAATTTGGGCAATTTTATATAAAGCAATTATCGCTGACTCCATGGGGCTTGAGTCCTTCAGAAATGCCTTATTAGAAAGAGATTTTAATGCTCAGAAATTACGATGGTTTCTCGAATCCATTTAAGGGATGCTGTTATTCGTTTAATTACTTCTGGTTATGGGACAACACCGATCCTTATGAGCATGCGTGCTGTTGAGTCACTAAAACTTGATGTTTCTTTCTCATTTGAGATGTTAGAATTTAAAGAGTTGAGATCACAAAAAGCCTGAAATATCAGATTTTTTTTTTTTTTTTGCCTGACAATAACATCATGTTTGATTATTCCAAATACATTGACTGTACACTACAATGATGATTCTTGAAAATGACAAACCCAAGAGTCTTTTAACCCAGTTCATGACAAAGACAGAGTCCTCTCCTGAGAGTCTGTAGTCCATCACGCTCCCATATATCTGTGATTCGGTCTGGCCATGACTTCATGTTGGGGGTAGAGCGTACGCCCCCCGGGAACATTTGCTGAGGAGAGCAGTCCATGTCCGGCTCACTGCGGTAGTGTGCGGATGTCTGACAGAGGGGCTGCAGGCACGGAAGGAAGGAGGCCAGCGGATGGGACGACGCAGCGTTCTCGTGCCCCCAGCCCCTCCAGGGCTTGGGATGGGGGCTCAAAGCCCCTGTTCATGTGCATAGGCTGGTGAGCCTGGCAGTAGTCCACGATGGGCTGCTCGTACCTGTAGAATGCCAATGTGCCCATCTGTTGAGGGGCCTGAGAGAGAGAAAACACAGAGAGGAAGATGGTTAGCATTAATGCTGGATTTCAGAGAGAGATTTGCTGTAGGATCAAGGATGACAGCTGTGACTTGTCTTCAGTGTTGGAGGTTATTAATTAATAATTTAATCAGTCATTCCAATGCAATCATTTATATATATATTATTATAACTAATACTAATAGTAATACTAATCATACATTAAGTTTAGATTTATTTACAGTAGGAAATTAACAAAATATCTTCATGGAACATGATCTTTCTTAAAACCTAAAGATTTTTGGTATAAAAGAAAAATCTATTATTTTGACCCATACAATGTTTTTTTGGCTATTGCAAAAAATACACCCCAGAGACTTAAGACTGGTTTTGTGCTCCAGTGCTATATATATATATATATATATATATATATATATATATATAAACTAGAATACTACAAATATATTAATTATTATTATTATTATTATTATTAAATATGTTACTACTACTACTACTACTACTACTACTACTACTTATTATTATTGTTATTATAAAGGACAAGACTAATACATACATCAAAATCTCTCTCTCTCTCTCTCTCTCTCACACACACACACACACACACACACACAGAGATGACTATTAAGTAGATATATATAATAATACAGAAATATGTAAACCAATAATAAATGTAATCAATATTGAAACATATTCAAAAAGTTAAAATCCCACAAACACACACACACACACACACACACACACACACACACACACACATACAATTACAATTACTGGTGGTACATTGGATGTTATTATATACATCCTGGCTTTTTGGCAGTGTATTCATGTCATAATCATGTCTTGAAAGATTGTAAATCATCAGGAAAAAATGGATACGGATCAGTGCCTTAGGGTAAACCCTTAAAAAGTGTCAGTGTCCAAGCGAGTGCAGTGCGCATGGATAAAAACTATCTAAAGTGTGTGAAATGTATTTTCAGTGGACTGCAAATGAGTTCCCCTCTCTCATAAGAGCTCTGCAATCAACCCCATAAATACATTCTCCATTTGTAGCAAGAGGCCAATCAAAAGTTTAACACACAGCAAATGGAATGAGATTGGTAAACTGGCCACCCGCTCGCTCTCCTGAACGGTGCCAATACAACTAGCATTCACAAATCAGAGGAAACGCATCTGCCAGGTGGAGGATGGTGGGGAATGCTAATAATATTAAACATGGCATCCAGATCAGAAGATCAGACTGAAAGGGTGTTACGGTTTCACCAATTAAACATCACATCCACATTTAGATTTTTTTCCCTTCAACAACCTTCACAAAAGAAACCCTTCCTCCTTTGAGTCTAATTTGGTTGTAATTAGTACCTTCAGAATGCAGAATGTGATAACATCTTTTAGAGTTCATCATTAGAATAGCCAGGGCTGACGAATGAGCCATTTTACCACTTACAGAGAGCTGTGTCAGTTTAATCAGGAGGGGATCGGGGATGATGGTGTTTAAAGTGGAGCTGAAGTCCACAAACAGGATCCTTACATTAGACCATTTGTGAAGTGTACTGCAAATTATATAAAAGTTACTGCTGAGGATTGGGCAGACCATTCCCATTCTTCCCTAAGTATCTGTGTGTGTGTGTGTGTTGTTGCTGGGAAATCTAGTGAGCCAAACTGCAGTACGTTTGACATTTAAAGCACAGAAAGCATGACACAAACAGGGTTTAGCACACACACGGACATACATGTGTGAAGCTCACATCTTCATAAGCAACATCTACACATGACAGCGGTTGTAGAGCTGATTTATATGCAGTCCCGGGCTCTAGAGAGGAAGAGCTTACATACTACTGCTTTTATTCTCTTTAATAGAGGGCTTGACTCCATTAAGTGGAGAGCACTTATTGCATTACAGCCATTTTGCTAATACTGTGCGTTTGGCTTCCACCATCCCAACCTCTGCCTCACCGCTACTTTGAATTGTATATAATTATGTGCTAATTAAGTAATATCAGCTCCTGACTGTTTTAAAGGAAGCACACCCAGCAATAATTTGTGAGATTAGCAGGTACGTTTGAGAAACAACCAACTGCACATGATGCTGTCAGCTTTGCAATATATTCAAAAAGGCAATGTTTCTGATTTTCATTTAGCTTACGTTAAAATAGTAAAAAAAAAAAAAAAAAAAAAAAATACTTAAGAGTTAAAAAGAATCAAATTAACTAAAACTTAATAAAAACTATATAGAAATATTGCTAAATAAATATAAGAATAATAAAAATGACAGTCACAACAAATTTACTAAAACTGTAAATAAATTGACTGATAAAAAAAACATGAACAATATTATTATTTACTACATTTATTACTTTTAATTTAGAAAATTTTAATTATTATTATTTTTATTAATAGTAGATGTTATAGTCAAATACAATAAAATACTATAATATTAACATAACAAAATGATGCCATAAGCATGCCTTTCTTCAGACAGCATTATCATATATATATATATATATATATATATATATATATATATATATATATATATATATATATATATATATGATATTATAACATATATAAAAAATAAATAAACAATAAAATTGCTACTACAACTAATAATATCTAAAATAAAATCTAATTAAAATATTAACAAAAACTATAACAGTATATCATTGGTACTAAAATAAATGATATACAGTATATTACTATATGTATATTAAAAATAATTTTAAAAAATAAGCATCATCACAAATGAACTCATTTCTGAAAGAAAAACGAATGATAAATGCTAGAAGCAATGCACTGATTGGTGTGGCATATCTAATGATGCACAAGCTAATGTAAACAGGGACTGATATAATGCTTTTGTCAATTACACTTTGAAATGTCTAAATTACATCACAGGAACAGGTTCCTCTGAGCAATTAAGAAAGACAGAGGAGCGTCTTTCCAGAGCTAGGAGAACTGAAACACAATCTGCTGCGATTGATTAGCAGCACCTCGGCCATCTGTGAACTCTCTAAAGCGATTGCGTTAAAGCCATGGATGCAAACACCATGCAAACACTGCAGAGTGAAGAAGCATCGTCCAGAGACATGCTGCATGTTCCATCAGCCCGCAATTGGATTGTGCTGCATTACCCAACAGAAGACAAATCGATTTACGATGAACACTTGTCAGATTAAATATGGCCCTGCCTCCCAGTTGCAATGATGGCGACTGAGATATGTTCATGAAATTGACTTTAGGAAGTGGGCAGAAGAGTGTGTGTCTGTAATAGCACTCCATTTGTGCGTTTACTTCCATTTCCCATCCTGATTCATACAGCATACGGCATTTGTAGAGTGGCCCCAAAAAGTGTTTAAACACTTAAAACTGAATGCAGTGCATTAGTGTGAGGAAAGACAGACATTGTCGCCGTGTTTTCAGGTCATTTTTAATAAATCATATTTACATAAAATATTAAAAGGGGGCATGAAGTGTCCACAATGGAAGTGCATGTGGAGTTAAAAGCATACTTACCAAGACTTCACATAAAATGATAAATCAATAGATCTATTTTTCAAAATGAGGGCAAGATGTATTTTTTAAAGCCTCTTCACTAACTTCACTTCTCCTTATGTTTGCTCATTGTCTTTGAATCAGCTGCTGTTTGGTGATTTTTGATGGATGTATGAAGTCAGAGGAAGCACAGGTGCACACAATTAAATTAACTAACAACGAACTTAGTCACTCAATGCTTTTTGTTTGAAAACCTGATCTATTGTTTTGACATTTCCAACCTAAAAAAAACAAACAAACATCAACAACAACCTTGCAAACACCTGGATGGTTGTGGGCAGGTGCGTAGGCCACAGTGAAAAAAAAAAAAAAAAAAAATCTATATTACGATTATTATATATATATATATATATATATATATATATATATATATATATATATATATATAATATTTAATAAATGCATTATTTAAGATTTAACGATTAATAAATATGAAGATATTAAGTAATATATATATACATTTATTAACTTGAAAATGTGCTTGTGCTACTGAAATGTTTTGTCTATTGTTATTAATTTATTTACATTTTATTTAAACAATGTTTGTGTCTAATTCAATGATATTCATACAGTTTTAAGTGTAACTTACGTGTTCAAATACCTTTCAGGGCCACTGTAACCTCTAAATGAAGAAAACGATTATGCAAATCTGCCAAGTAGGGGGTCCCACATTAAGGGCCTGTAGAACGACTTCAAGGCTCAGTTTGCTTAATTACTTGGATGGAAATAAATGAGTGAAAATGTTGTCTTAGAAGCATTTAAATGAGCGTATGGAACTATTGTATTGAACAAATTGCCACTTTTCGCATGTTTACAACTGTGTTGAAATAGGACCCCTCTAGACTTCAAGCAGCATTTCAAACACATAATCTCTTGCTAATTTCCTTGTTTTGCAAGTCCTTTTATGTGCCTCAATTATGACCGTATTCTGGCAATTTAACAAAAGTGTCTTATTGTATGTTCTCCAAGGCTTTCACGTGTGTTTTGAATGCCACCGCGTTTGCATGCATCTAATCGCATCTCATTGTTTCCATAGGTTCAGATTAATAAAATCCACAAGGTTAGATTCATCTCCGTTCAGTGGAGTCACATTCTTCTGGGAACGAGGACTTCGAGTTAGAGATCGACCTTTGCTAGATACAAACTCCATTTGTACAGCCTTGTCAATCCTGTTTCTCTGTTTAATCGACTGCTTGAGCGAGTCATATGGTATCCAGTTTAGCAATTAATTATCTATAAATGTAAATGGGATTAAAGTTTTACCATTCCCTTTTCTTTCTAAACCAACATACAAGTGCAAAGGGAACAATGGTTATCAGAAACAATTGTGTATATTGTACATAAAACAGCATTTCTGATCACATTCCCACTGAAGTGTTTGACTAGGGTGTTGTTTCCTTCACAAACACCCTTCTGCTCCCTTTCCTTCTGAAAACAGGATTAAATATGCTTGGGAGTGATGAATATTTTAAAAATAAAAGGCTTTTTGGCTTCGCCGACCCATTGTCCATCCCAGTTTAATCACATATATTGGGAGCTTTTACTTTTTGCTGCTGCGGTCAGAGCTTTTAAAGATGTGACTCATCGTGGTTTGCGTCTGGGCTCCTGCCAGCGCTCTGTGTTAAGAGCTAAGTGCAGCTGATGCACAGGATCACGAGTCTTAGAAACTCCTCGTCTTCACAATACACAGCTCTGGAGTGCATATCCACTATGCTTTCTATTGCATTTCTATTGAAGAACTGAACGCACACAAATATAGGTTATGTCTGGATGGAATCCTACTGCTTACTACTAGGAGTGATATGACTGCAGTCTTATATTGATATCACTGCTGGAAAAAAGCTTTTAGACTAAAGCTACAGTATATATGGTATGTTATTGTTCATGAAAACTAAAACTAAAATCATAAAAAAAAACATTAACTAAAATAAAGTACAAAAAAATTATTATAACAATGAAAATTGTAGAGACATTAAAAACAAAAACTAATACAAATGAAAAAAAGACTGAAACTTTAAAATAAACAACAATTATATATATATATATATATATAGACTGGATGTTACATGTGACACTGAAGGCTGGAGTAATGATGCTGAAAATTCAGCTTTGCATCACAGGAATAAATGTCTGTACTACATATATATATATATATATATATATATATATATATATATATATATATATATATATATATATATATATATATATATATATAATCAGCATCATTACATTATTAGAAATGTAATTATTTACTTTTTTATTTAGTCATGTAGTGGTCTTTATTTTCGAATAAACCAGTGATGATGGGTGAATCAATTAATGTTTTCATTCAACTGATTTTTTCAAAGACGCTGCTTCATTCAGGAGTGAACGAGTGGCTGACTGAATTCATACTTAGATGCTACTCTTTCTATTTGACCATATCTGTATATGTCAGAAACATAACATATAATAGTATGTAGTTCTGAATTCAGTCAGTCGATTTGATCGAAGACACTGATCCATTCAGGAACGAATAAGTGACTGTCTTTTTGAGTGACTTATAAAGTCACAAATTGCTTTAATATATCATAAATAATATCTGATTTTGCTTTTTATTTAAATGTTATCAAAATGGAGTTATCATGTATACACAATTTGAATATTTTTTCAGTTTTCTTTTTTTTTTTTTGAGAGCCTGATTGATTCAACATGATGCATTCCTTTTTTATTTTTTATAAACACTAAAAATGATGGTTCCTTTCCAATATGGAATTTAGCCATCAAACAATCTCAAACACTCAGTATTTGAACGCTTTATAAATGGAAAGAGATGTGACACATCTATTTAAAGTCATGTCTGTAAACTGATTCTGCATAAGGGTGATTCCCTCTTCATTTGATGCCTCCATGAAACCACATAACCAGCTGAATATTGCTTACATTGCTTTGGTAAACTCTTTTAAGTTGGAAAAAATGAATAGTGGGTGAGAATTATGTCTGAGAATCTGGCATTTCCAATATCTGAACCTTTGCTGTCGTATGAAGCCGCACACACAGCGACTCAAAAAGGCACTTTTGTGATCATTAAGAAAATGATTGCCAATAGTGAGGCATTTGCTGGATGGTTTTACTGGGTTTTCTTGGAAAATGTCTCGTGAAAAATGAATTGATTAATTCAAAGATTTTCAGTAATTACTTCCTCTCTCCAACACTGCCCTTATCAGGCTGTTGCATTTAAGTTTTCAGCATTGCAAGTGATAAATGTTGGAAGAGCTATACTTCAGCTGCGTGCATCTATTCAAATATCATTGGCTGCTCTCTAATTACACAGCCATGCATAAAAAAGAAATAAAAAACCTTTATAAGAATGAAGATTTCTTTTTTAAATTGTACTATATCAGCTTTATGAAATGCATGTATTTAAATAACAAAAGCAATTCAATGTAAAAAAACAATGAAACAAATCATGAAAAAAAAGAAAAAAAATGGCTTTACTAATGACAAAATTAGTATTTAAAATGTATTAAATTTACAGTCTGCAAAGGAAATCAGGATTTGGTATAAAATAATGTCATCAGAATCACTAATACTGGTAAAAAAAATCAGCTGATAATTAAACAAATAGTTGTAGTCTTACTCAGGGGAAGATGTGAAACATGTCTTTGTTGCAGTTTTTTGCTGATTCGGGGATAATACAAGACGTCTTTACCATGCAAATGATTGTCAAAAGCAAAAATGTTACAAAATGCATCATATTTCATAAGAAAGTGTGACATGCCTGATCTAAAGAGTCACTATTTTTGGAATCAGCAGAACAAAATGACTAAGAAACAAGTAAGATGTTATTATGCTTTTTCTCAGAAACAAAGCTGTCACTCGAGCAGTACCTTTTCAAAAGGTACACTTCTGTGCATTATTCACCTCTAAAAATAGCATATTAGTAGCTTAAAGGTTCATATTAACAGTGCTGGGTAGTACAGTACATGAAATCTGGATTATGCAATCATGCAAAGTACTTGTAATTAGATTACATTTCATTTTAAAATGCTCATAATCAGATCACATTTTATGCAAGTTACTAAATAGGTGTGAAAAACTGTCTTCCTCATACTTCCACTGATTATTAATTTTGGAAGTCTGGACAAAAATATGCAAGCCTGGAAGACTTTGGCCGTGTAATGTCATGTTTTCATGTTTATTAATGTTTGTTCATTTAATGTAGGGATTGCCAAGCTTTTTTTAAACCAAAATTATATACTTAAGTCCCCATGAGATTTCATTAATTCAACAATAATGTTTTTTTACAATATGGCACACAATAATCACATTCAAGTCTATGTGAGTTAGATCAAAAGTAATCTCAAAGTAATGTCAAATTTCAAAAAAAAGTAGTCAAGTAATCAATTAATTTGTAAGTAATCTACCCAACATTCCATATTAATAACTGTGCTGTACATAATATTACCTAAATAGTACTACTGTACCTTTGGAAAGTGTACTACCCCAACCCAGTTGACAGATTTTGTACCTTATTGTCTGAGAGTGTGCATGAGTGATCACTTAAATAAAATAAAACACATCTCCAGAGCTGTGTCGATTGCTAGGAATATTACTATCATGTAATCCAAACAAAAAGTAACTCTAATTTGACTATGAGCATTTTAAAATTAAATATACTCTAATTACAAGTATGTGATTTTTGTAATGTGATTACTTAACCCAGATTGCATGCATTCAGTTACTACCCAGCACTGCACACCTCCCTTAGCAAGCACTATTAAAAATAGCATTCAGCACACATACTGCAGAATAAGCAGTGTGCTATTTTTCCATTTCAAACATAGTCTGTGCATAGTCTCTGTCAAATATTTTCTATTTCTGAGCAGCGTGTTTGGGCAGATATTCCCTTTCAGATAACGCAAGCTTCACTCTGAAAGCACCTTCATTCATTGAGAGCGCTCATCTCCACAGTGTCAGACGGCCCTGTCTGAGTCATTAGTATGCCACGCTGCATGCTGGGACACATGATGGCCAGTGATTCTAATAGCAGGCCGTGCCGTGGTGGACAGGCCCTACACAGCGCGGCCACACGCTGAATTATCCCACTGACAAAGGGATGCTACTGCACACCGTTAATATGCCAGCGTGGCATCCGCGGGAGAAATGGAGCATGGCACGTGCAACCTGTCTCATATTCGTTTCTGCCTTTTTAGCCCGTCCTTTATTACTAACGTCTTTTTCCTTCAGCATTTCTCTTAATCACTTAGGCGTATGTTCGTTGTCTCTCTTTCTATCCTCTCCGTGGGAAAAGCGTTCAGCTGTGGCCTGACCCTTGATGCAGCGCAGTGGGAAACGATCTGAATGAGCAGTTTGATAAGCAATCTAAAGCTAATAGCTCAGGAAATTGAATTAATTGTGTTGCACAATGACATTAAAGTGTTGATCGCGACATTAAAGTGTGTTTTTCTTTTCTTCTTCTGACACGCTGACACATCTCTCTCTTCTGCTCACCACGGCTGCATTTATTTGATCAAATTACAATAAACAAAACATTACTACAGTGTAAAATAACCATTTCCATTTGAATATATTATACAATCTCTTAATTATTCCAAAGTTTTGACCAGTTGCTTTGAATAAGATTTATAATGCAGTCATCCTTTATTCACCATCATGTTGTTCTAAATCTGTATGATTTAGTTTTTTTCCTTTCATGGAATACAAAAGGTGGATGTTGAGCAATTGTACTCAAATGCATACAATTTGCATACAATTATAATGAATAAAGATTCAAAGCATCATAACAGCATATCAAAATTATCCATATTACGATGTGCACTATATTAAGTCATCTGAATCTAAACGAAAACTTTGTGTGAGGAAATATTTTCACAGTGCTTTTGAATCCTCTTTAAAGATTTTTTTCCTAAAAGAGGAAGATTTTACTAACAATAGGTCAGGAAGAAAAAATCAAAAAGCATTTTGTTCTTGTCTGGAGCAAGATAGCATATGATATCACTATCTCTTGTGTGTGTTTTCTGCACACTGGAGAACAGATGGGCAAAAATGCGTGTGCAGATACATCAACCCTCCACTGGCCTCGAGCCGGATCTGATAGTGGGACTGTACTGTATGTACGGTAGCTCATATCTCCATATACCCACATCACTGCAGGTTTCTAGAGGGGAATATTTCACTCAAAACTGGAAAATCTGACATGATTTACTTAAACTGCAGTGTTCTAAATTAATTCAACATATTTCCAACAACAACATAAATTATTATGATCATAATTACCATTATTATTGGAAATATATATATTTTTTGTTCCGTAATGTAGGCATCATTTACAAGCATTTATTCATGATTGTATGTATACATAACTAATTTTATGAAGTTAGTATTTAATAATAATAATAATAATTATTATAAATATTTAAATATGAGTGAATTTATATCATTTTTATAACATTTAACATTCTTATTAAACACACACACACACACACACACACACATATATATATATATATAAATAACAAATATTATTATTACTATTTTCATTACTATTTTTCATTACTATTTTCATTGTTATTGTTGTTATTATTATTATTTTCTTAATTAAAATAAAATATAAGAATGTTTTTTTTTTTTTTTTAATCAAACAATTTAGAATTGTTTTCATATGAGTGAATTCACAGGACACTTTAAGATACAGACATTTTCTTGTTATTTTTTAGGAGTCAGATCAGGCATATATGGTTCATTATTTACTCACCCTCATGTCTTTCACTTCACTTTGTTTTCATGCAACATGTATTTTTCTTACAACAAAGGTATAGAGTGGCCATTCTGTCAAAAAAAAAAAAAAAAAAAACAACCCTTGTACACTATATTTTTTTCTGAAGTCATATACTGGCTTTGTGTGAAGAAAACCTGACCTTCACTTTAGTTCTCCAGTCTTATGCACAGAAAAGACCAGTGGGAAAATACATTAAGATAAAACAACAGAAGAAAGTCATATGGGTTTGGAACATGATTTTTAGTTTCAAATGATGACAGAAAAGCATTGCTTTGAAACTCGCAGGCAGTGGCTGCATGAATGTTCCCACCATGTTTAAATATTCAGGCAGTGAATGAGTAAGTCTGTGAAACAAAACAAAGAAGTGCCCACATTTGCCAAAGCCCCAGAGAGAGCATGTCATGTATACACACGGCATGCCAGCAGAATGAAAATGTGGGGTCTGTTTGCTTTATTCTTCACTGACAGTCTCCTTATTTTGCTTCTTATATTAATCAGACAGATGGTTCAATATTTTTAAGTGGCTTTTTGTTATTTCCTAAGCAGATGAAGAGAAATATATTCCAATATTTCAGAAATCTCAGAAGACTACACCAAGATAGCAAGAATAAGCTGTACCTGCAGATCTTGTTATACAGTTTATTAGCCAAGATACAGGTGGCAGCGTATGGAAAGATTGAGTTTTTTTTGT
The DNA here is from genome assembly GCF_003368295.1 of Carassius auratus. Classification (NCBI taxonomy): domain Eukaryota; kingdom Metazoa; phylum Chordata; class Actinopteri; order Cypriniformes; family Cyprinidae; genus Carassius; species Carassius auratus. The sequence goes on from NC_039275.1 coordinate 4,559,779, forward strand.
TGTTTTTCCCACTATGGTAGTTGATGAAAGCTGATTTATTTTTTATTTTTTTTGATGCATTTGTTCTGAGATGATATGAAGGCAGAGGAAAAGTACATCAAATGAACATTTCATATGTATTGTTTGACTTTCATGTCCCTCAGTAAATTGATTCCAGACTCATATTTTCCGTTCTATTTGCTTGGGTTTGTCAATACCTCGTATTGTGCAAAGGCCAGTGAAAGTAGTTTTATTTTTTTTTAAGTTACTGTCTATTTTTGTCATGTAGTTCATATGACTAGAGACCGTGATGGTCTAACTTTGATGAGTTTTCATGTAAAATGACTATTAAATCTGAAATTCTACTGCGTTGCTTTGATTTAAATAACCCTGTTTTGCAAGACACCTCAACATTTATTTAGTGCTGTCTGCTACAGCAAGCACCACTCTTACTATTGGTCATATTAAACAATCCCCTAAAATGAAGTATTACACTTGCCATGTAACTATTATTTGCATTTTGTGGCACAGAAATCAGGATGAATCAAAAATATGGGTTGTCTATATTGTAGATTGTATATGAAAAAGAAATGCAGAATTAAAAAAGTGCTAATCAATTGTACCATTGTTGTCACATGATCTTATTATTTAATATATATATATATATATATATATATATATATATATATATATATATAGTGCAGTGCAGTGTATTGAACCCTGTGTGCTCTGGCTGTGTACTGCACATGTTGGCAAATGCGGTATATCACTCAGGTATCTAAATTCCAAAACTATGCCCATTTCTAGTAGTACAAGTATATTAGTATGCAATTCAGATTACAGTCACTATATGAGTTCAGTGCTGATCATAAAACACATGCAGCAATAGCTCCCTTGTTGCTAGGCAATAACATGAGATAATGAGAAGATAAATAACTTACACCTAAAATGTAAAGCAGGCTGCTGCTGTGGGGTCTCATTTATATGATGAATATGTATAGCGTGCCCTAAGGTTCACTGATTATTAGAGGAACAGCAATCGATTGTAAAGCACTGAATGATGAATATCTGTAAAGATCTGGAAGAGAATGCAAAAGAAATGACAATTTATCATTATATGAAATGCATGCATATGGTCTGTACCAATTTAATCAGATTTTATGGGTCATACATGGGTTTTTATAGTTTGGAATGAGACAAGATTCTGTATGCAAGTATTTAATAGGATTTATATAAAAATAAAACTTTATAAACTTTTTTACATTTAAATGTAAAAAAGTAATACATTTAAATATTTTTTTGTTTGTAATTAAGTTAATTAATTGCATAATTAATATTTGTAATAATTTTTTTATTAATTAATTTTATATATATATATATATATATATATATATATATATATATATATAGAGAGAGAGAGAGAGAGAGAGAGAGAGAGAGAGAGAGAGTTAAATGTTTTGCATTAATTCAGTAAATAGAGCCCTTACTCTCTCTCTCTCTCTCTCTCTCTCTCACACACACACACACACACACACACATTACAAACCAAAAATGTATTAATGATTTCTTATCACATTTGCAATTTCTTTGTATAATCATTCTTTGTATAACAACATCTGTTAACCCTGTCCTCCTTCATTTAACACCAGTCATTGAACTTCACAAGATAGTCAGAAGTTATCACACATAAAAACATCATTTGTCAGCTGACAGTTAACAAGTTTCTGACAAGCCTTCAACCTCTGGCAAAATCACATTTAACAATCGTTTCAATCTATTATTCAGCACAGACAGATACAGTCTCTTCCAATACCAAAAGCCCTTTAGTAAGCTTTTCCTCTTATTCACCACAAGATTATAAGAAACATCGAAAATGTTTTTCCCATCTTTCTGCTTTTAGGTTGCATTGCATTGAATGAACATCAGACTCTAAAAACTTGTACCAGATAATATCATCCATTGTCTGTTACCCGCAACGAATATTGTGCAGTTTATGCGCTTGCTTCACCTTGTGGTGCAGTAAACCGGCCTTTAGGACATTCATGGAGGTAAATAGCTACGTCCTGCTAAACAACATGCACTGCATTATTGCTGACATGGCTGCTTTTTAATGCACAATTTGATTTGAAACGTCAAAGTGGTTTTAATCCATCAGATGGGCAGGTTTATCTCCCTGTAATGCCGTTCATCCCATTTACAGTTCGCCAGTGTCACCAGAGCACAGCCCTGCTTGACCGCATGCTGTTCCCACCGACACACGCTTTCATCCTCATATTTCAGGATCCCTTCAAATTAAATAATCCATTTCAAAACTCCAAACGCTCATTCAGGCAGAATCTGTGCGGTGTTAGTGAATCCTGCATCCTTGCACATTTAAACTCAAACCATAATTCTACCTCCTGCTTTCTACCTCAATCAAATTCCTGAACTGAATTGTAATTTAAATGTCATTCTCAATTGAATTCCAAATGTTGCACAACCCTGACACAGACACACACTCACACACACACTTCAGTGTTTACAGCATGTATGAGGACACACACCCTGCCATACAGCCCGACACAAATGACACCGACAAACGCTGACTGGCAAGACGCAGCCATTTCATAAATCTACAGAGATGCCTCTTTAGCGAATGGTAATTAAAATAGCCTCAATCCACAAATCCCTGATAAATATTTCATTAAGCAGCTCTTGGTGGCTGTTATTGTTATGGTGCAACTATATTTCAAAGACTCTCTCGGTGAAATAATTCCTATCGTTGGGTGGGCTAGAGGGGAATTAACTTTTGGGTGAATCGAGGGTGGGCGGCTGTGATTTATTCAGTGCTGGAGAGGGGAAAATTCAGTTCGACTTCTTACAAAATAATGAACGCGTACACAGACCCTAGAAATATATTACTGATGACCTATAACCAATGAACAGAGCACAGACCTTTATATATAAAAAGCACTTGTGCATTATTTATTAAACATCTTGCCTTCAGGTTTGCAGGGGCTGACTGATGCAAGAACTTTTTTATCTGCATAAAACATGACAGATATAATACAATTTGTCCATAGCATAACACTGTTCTACTGTAAAAGAGGTTCTTGTGTGCATTTCTCATATTGTTCAGCTCTAAGAATGTACTTTTGAAATTCATAAAAACTCCATTGCCCACTCATGACATTTTGCATTCACACTAATGTTTTATAGACACTACACATATGCAATAAAACAAAGAGAGGGTTTGAGCTCTGGTCCTGACATTCAAAGCAATTCTGGTTAATGAAAGCCTCCACAACGTAAAAAAAAAAAAAAAATGATCAAAGGTTCTCATTCATCAAGAATAAAATCTAGATTCTCTTCTCTAGATATGACCGGTGCTGGTTGATTGCTTACAAATTGTCTGTTTCTGATTAAAATTACATGATACAATTTTAAAACATGCTCAAACATTCTCATGCATCAAGAATATTTTAAGTAACCATCTGGATGACACATTTGATCACTTTTAGATTATTTTTGACCTGACTCGTTTATCACTTAGACTTGAATGTGATTATTTCGACAAAAAAACTAAAAGAAAGAAAATATTTGTCTTTGTTATCAATATCATGAAATGCATTGAACATTATATTACAGCAGGGTTTCTCAAACTTTGGCTCGTAAAAAACAAACAAAAAAAACAAAACAAACAATAACAACAACAAAAAAGTAATAATCAATGTGACTGTGACTATGTTGTTAAATTATTGAAATCTCAGAGGCACATTAGTACCAAAAAAGCTTGGGAAATCCTACATTAAATTAATAAACATGGAAACATGACATTACATGGCCAAAGTCTTCCAGTTTTAACATATTTTTTCTCCAATATTAATAATTAGTGAAGGTCACTGGATAAACCGTAATGAAGCCGTAATTTTTCACAGCTACTGTATTTAGTGAATAGTTATTAGTCTCCTGTATATAAATGGTGGGTTAATTTAGAAAGGCAAGAACTGAAGTGAATTAACAAATTATAAATAATTTACTGGCATTGTGTTAGTAATTATGCAATCCATTAAAAAAGTAACTGTTATCTGATTATAAGCATTTTAAAACTTTAAATGATCTAATTACAGATACTTCATTTTTGTAATCTGATTATTATGTAATCCAGATTACATGTACTCAGTTATTAGCCAGTACTCGATATGACTAACTGAACATTGTTTTTGGTCTGTTTTATCGTCTGCCAGGTGAAAATCAAGTTCAGTTACTAAGAAAAGTAATAGCACACCTCTCTGCATGATTTTAGGTTTCATTCAAGGTCACAGCAAAAATGGTGAGGGATGTTCAACAGGGTTTTGTTGGAAACTGCAGTAGCACCTCAGCTACACTTCTTCAGTTTTAATCTACGTTTTTTTTTTCACTGTTAGGACTGATAACGCTCATGAATTAACTAGTGTTTATGGTAATGTTTGGCTTCTCAAAAAAATAAAATAAAATAACAATAAAAAAAACAACACCCAGAAGAATATTTTGTTCTTTTTTTTTCTCTTGCATTTCACATTCATTTGGATTCTTTAACCACATCTGTAGGTAAACCTCTTCCTATTGCAGTCCAAAAATGAATGAAGATAGGTTCTGTTGCACACAAATAATGATTATTTTATTTTATTTTTACTCAGAACAAATAGGACATTAAAGAACCTGTGAAATTATTTTCTTTCATACAGATGGTCTTATAGCTAAACTCCATGTACTACATCCACAAAACTTCACTTTTAATAAAATGGAATATTTAAGATATTTAGATAGCTATGTAATCTGACTAAACTATAATTTACTATCCATACATATTTACTAACCAACAGGCATGTTTCTTGCAAAACCGGTATGTATTTTCTCACCAATACAAATATAAAATCAGATTACAAAGCTGGGAAATCTTCCATTGGCTCAACTTTCTCTAATGTTTGCCCATTTCTACATGAAAAACTGATGTGAATGCATAAACATTAGGCTATGACTAACAGTTAAAAACATTACTGATATAACATTTTTATCCTTTCTGGACTGGTTGAGGATACAGAAGTGTTTACAGTGACACATGGCTGACAGTCAAACAAATGTTTACATTAATGCATTATTCAATCACATTCCTATATCAAAATATGAGTCATTAAATGTCACAGAGATTGTGTATATCACTAAATATCTTCATTTATATGTATATATCTAACAAAAGATATATATATTGAAAAGTTGGTAACTAAAGAAGATATTTTAAAAGACGATATGTTGAAGAATGTTGGCAATCAAAAGAACATTTTGAGGAATGTTGGAAACAAAATACCTTTTAAAAGAAGATATTTTAAGGAATGTTGGTAACCAACAGTTATTTTGAAGAATGTTGGGAATCAAAGTTATTGTGAAAGAATGTTGGTCAATAAAGAATATATTTTTTTAAGATATTTTGAATAATGCTGTTAACCAAATAAGATATTTTGAAAAGAAATATTCTGAACAATGTTGGTAAATTAAATGTTGCCAGTAGCCATTAACTTCCATAGCATGAAAAAAAAAAAAAACAGTATGTAAGCCAGTGGCTATCGTCAACTGTTTGGTTTGTGTTTAGCGGAAAAAAGAATTTAATTCAGGTTTCAAATGACATAAAGGTGAGTAAACCATGACATAATTTTTCATTTTTGGGCAAACTATCCTTTTAGGATGGCTATTTCTTGACTGATTAGTCTCCTTAAACTAATATCATACTATTTATTTGGATGTTGTTGTGTTTTATTTCCTTCTAAACCTCCAGCACTAAAGCTTGACATCATCTCTGCATGTCAATTAGACAGCATGAGGAAGAATAACCAATGAATAACGCTCAGCATTCAAGGAATCGGCGTAGCTGTCTGTCATGTATGTTTTATCTGTGAAGGGCCCTTGTGAAGCAAATCGATAAATCTCGAAACCAATTTTGCAGGGATAATAATGTTGTACTCGAGTGCGCCTTATTTTCCATAAACACACATTATTCTTTTCGAGTAACTATTTAATGGCAGGCTGTCTTCATGCATGTCCCGGAAAGTAGTTTCTTGAAGTTTCTGACATGATCAAAACAAGGTTCTTGGCACAAGAAAAGAACACAAACCCCAGGCAAGCAGAAAACACATGCCAAGCTCTCGCCGTTCACATTTCCGTACAGACGGGACAACTGTGTGCTGTTACTCAAGAACGAGATATCCTGGGTGAACCCGAGAGCTAACACCACATTACAAACTGCTAAAAACAGCAACGAGAACCTTTGACTCTGCTTAAATGCTGTTAAAGTGTTGATGCATGTATGAAGGTGGCTGATTGCAACAAAAAAATAGCATAAGGAGACTCAGCGGGAAGCATCAGCGGATCTCGCCCCAGACTCAACAAGCATCTCAAGAGTAATGGAGATATCGTTCGGTCACCATTATTTGCACTCAGACTCTCAGTGCTTATGTGGCCTCCAATGCTTTAAATAATAGAAATAACAGCATGCATGACATTTAAAATATATAAATATTAATAATCAATAGAATATTATTTAATTCTTAAAATATAACGATTCATAAAATTGAAAAAAAAAGAAATCTCCTCTGAATAAGGAGAGAAATATACACAAAAGTTTCACGCATACACAACAACGTTTTCAAAATGATTTGTGTTTACACATATCCACGAAAACAGGCACAAATGCTGTATCACATATGGCAAGCCATAGTTGGCACTGTCATCTTCTTAGTAAACAGTAACTGTAGTGAAGTGACGACTATATGTTGTATATGATGTGTCTCCACTTTGCTTAAGAAGCGTTAGCAAACTCTTGAGTAGCAACAACAGTATATGTACTTAGCCATTGCTGTGTATGTTTGTTTGTGCTTGCCTAGTGGTTAGAGAGTCTGACTCCTAACTCTAGGGTTGTGGGTTTGAGTCTCGGGCTGGCAATACCATGATTAGGTGCCCTTGAGCAAGGCACTGAACCCAAAACTGCTCCCCGGGCGCTGCAGCATAAATGGCTGCCCACTGGTCTGGGTGTGTATTCACGGTGTGTGTGTGTGTACTTTGGATGGGTTAAATGCAGAGCACAAATTCTGAGTATGGGTCACCATACTTGGCAGTATGTCACGTCACTTTAAAATCGACACCTATTGTGCATGTCTACATACCTAACACATACTATGCACACGCATGACATCACTGTTTTCAAAGGTTCTTGTTTTGGGTGTTTACATGGAAACGATAATGGTGGCGTTTTCAAAAACTTGAAACCCGGTTTAAAAAAAGATTCGGTTTCAGTCCCTGAAATACCATTGTCGTGTAAATGAACAGGCAAAATGCCTAAAAAGTTTTCCGTTTTTGGCTGAAAACGTTGTAGTGTAAACAGCCCCTCATTCTGACAGCTCACATTCACTGCAGAGGATCCATTGGTGAGCATGTGATGTAATGCTAAATTTCTCCAAATTTGTTCGGACACTGTAAAAAATGATCTGATCAAAAAGTTATGATAACTTATATATGTCATTAAATCAAATTTCATTTCATTTTTGAGTGAACTATATTTGTTGGTTTAAAAAGACAAGAGATAAGGGAAAAAAAATCTACAATTGCATGTATGTCCACTGTTAGACATAATCATGGAAATTTCAATAAACTAAATAAAAGGGTGTTTTAAGTGACTGCATTTTCTAAAAGCTTACAGAACCAAAAGTGGCCCTAGTTAAAGAAACAGCCAATAAAGTGAAGCATTTCTGTTAGTGAGACCTAATCGCAGGTTATGTATGAATATATGAACGCTCAACATTAGAATACCACTCTTCAATTTTCACAAAGTTTACAAAGCCAACTGAAATTACATTATCTTAATTTGATTAAAGAGGGGGGGGGGGGGGGGGGGGGGGGGGTTTGAAATGCTCGTTTTCACTCAATATCCTGTTAATCTTGAGAACCTATAGAGTAGTACTGCATCCTTCATAGCTCCAAAAAGTCAGAATCCAGAATCAGATCCAGAGGCTGAAATTTAACAAGAGCAGCATCAGCAACGAAGTCTCTATGTGGTATGTACTGAAACTGTATATATTTGCTTAGCGGTTTTGGAAAATGACTAAGTTCCACTTTATGTCGTATTTTTTTTTTTTTTCTTTTTTTTTTTTTTTAAGCTGTACATGTGGAAAGTGCAGTTTGATGACAACATCGCATGTTGTTTACTTGATGTGCTTACGCGCCGATAGTTAAGTTAACAACACAGAGATATTTGAAGCAGTTTTACTCACCGCCTGCGGTTCCAACACACGATCGTGACCCTTTTTCGTTGGGACTGCATTATCCTTAAGAAATAAACTATGTGCAAATCCGGCGTCAAACTGGGCCTTGTTTGTAAAACAAGCATCTTCGAAATGCAGGGAACAAACAAAAACACTTGCACAACTCCGTTGATGCTCTGTAAAAATAAACTCCATCCACTGGTCCCTTAATGCTGTTTCTCTTTTGGTAATCTGTGCAGGGTTGTCTTGCCCTGGCAACCAAAAACACACTTCTTTTGTGACATTTCGCTCTCGCTCTGATCAGTGAATGAATGTCTGTGCTCAGCCTCTCAGTGCTGTGCTATACGGGAGCGCGCGCTCTTCCGGCAGACGTGCCCTTAGGACCCATATAAGGAAATTCCGCTCCATCTAACGTCACACAGAGCCATACTCGAAAAAAACTTTCCGAAACTTGTGACAAACCGGAAGAGGTATTTTTGGAACAAAAATACTCCTTCAAACGTACAACTTAATTTTTGAAAAACGTTCCATGTTTAACATGGGAATCCAACTCTTTAACAGCGTAAAAAACTCATTTGTGCTTCATAGCAAGCTTTTAACTTTAAGACGCTATACTAAGCACATAATTTTAAGATTTTTTGTTACTTAAAACAATAAACTTACTTTAAAATAAATGCTAACTGAAATAAAATAAAAATGATAACTGTTAGTACTTCTACTATAAGTAAATATATAAAATTACTAAAAATTACTAAACCAAAAAGGCTACATAGCAAAATCACTGAACTAAATACTTTAGCTAAAATTAAAATGGAAAATATAAAAACTGATTTAAAATATGAATCAAAAACTATAAATGAATGATAATACAAATAATACAGCATATTTTTTATTTATTTTTTACACAGATTCATCATTTCCATCACTGCTAAATCCAAATGCTTTAAGCAAATGGAGGCCATTCCTTTTCCAATGCATTAGCAACTAGCTTTAGCAAGTCAAATCACAACTTAATGCAACATAATGCTTCGACCACAGGGCACAGAAATCCAGCCAACAGAATCTCCATTAATGTCAAAGCAACACTGATAATGCAATAGGCCCAGTTCCATCCGAAAGAGCACTGACTGTCACTACACCACATTCATGCATAAAATGAAAAGGAAAAAGCCAACATCAAAGCTTACAAAGGTTCAGCAGAGGACAGCAAGGAACACACTTTCCTCCGATACCTTTCATCCCTGAATTCTTTTTATTACCCCCTTAAAAAAAAAATTGTAAGTGAGGACAAATATATATTGCCTGTTATTCTAGTTCGACATTTGGTCTTGAAGTACTTTCAGCTGGGCAATGCTTTAGAAATGGGGGGGGAGGGGGTGTTTCCGGCTTTTGCTTGCTAAATGCTCGATCACTGTGTTACAGATAAGACGTGGCTTCCTTTGAAAAGGGCATTTTGTATTGAATCATGTTAAACAGCCCTTTGGAGCTGGTGATTATAGTATTTTAAAATGATGGCTGGGGTTGAAAGGCTGCTTTACACGTGTAACTTAGCACAGAAGTGCTTTACAAATGCCGGCTGCACAAAACTATTTAATATCTGTAGTGTCACTGGAGCAGCATTACCGCCTTTGTGGACAGACTGATGGGTTTTCTTTACATTCCAGCCCTCTGGTTTTCACAGCACTTGAAGAAGAGCAAGCAATCTCTGATCTAGCTTAGATAATCACATCGCCCAATGTACACGTATTCAATGTACAGAGATAGTCTGAGATGTACTTCTTAAAAGGTTTGCGGGACATGTTTTTAAAATGTCTTCTTTGTCTGCAAAATACTGAAGATGACCATTTTATCAAACTGAGTGACAATGTAATTTTAGTTTTTATTTCATTTTTTTTTGTTGAGAAAGATTCCAGCAAAAAAAAAAAAAATATATATATATATATATATATTATTGAGCAGCACAACCGTCAGCATTGATAATACTCAGAAATGTTTCTTGAGCAGCAAATCATCATATTAGAATGATTAGAACAAAGCATTACTGTCTGAGTGCGGTGTGCTGTGATTGGTTGTTACTCTCTAGAGTGTGTGGAATTGTTTGCTGTGATTGGTTGAGTGGATATATCGCATTCTGTAAAAAAAAAAAAAAACAGCTTGTCGCAGTTTGGAAAAAAAGGTTGAAAACATGACCTAATAACACTGCGAATATCGCATTTTGAATACAATTTTTAATTTACATTTCATTGCTGACCAGAAACATTTGTGTAAAAAAAAAATATAATCTGTTGTTTGAATTATGTTGGCATGCAATTTGTTTTTTTCAAAATATCAGTCAGTTAGGATGAGAGTGGTATGGAGCTGTATCATTTATAAGATGCTATAAGAGTCTTTTAATGATTTCCTTTTAGCATTGACAAATAATTTAGGCCCATATCCTTAATAATTTCACAGCAAATCTCCACTACAGCTTCATCCTGCAGTGCACCATATTAAAGTGATGTAATATGGCAGGTGTAGTGATGCGCGGGTCGGGTTTTTTTCCAACCCGTAGGTCCCACTTTTCTGAAATTATTTGGCACGCCCCAGCCCGCCCTGCAAATATAGTAACATTTCTTGACCCGCCCCGACATCACGGAAGTTACGTTGTTACTTAGTCCTTCGTATTGTGACCTTATCAAAGAACCTAATAAAATATGAAAATATATATACCAAATATTTAATATAGGCTATAGGGAATTAAACTAGTGATGGTTCGTACGTGAACGAATACTTTAGGTGAACGAATCGTTCTCGTTCACCGAATCCATTGACTCGTTCACTGAAGTTCCTCCCTCCACAGCTCGGCGTTATTAGCAGCACATGCGCAGCTCGTGAACAGCTCTGTGAACTGTTTCATCCTGTCAAAGAGTTACTCAAGATGTGACGGAGCATGTGATTTGTTGAATGTAGTGAACGAATACGATCTTCTCGTAGGTGAACGAGTTAAATGAATTGATACATCTCGTTCGAGAACGAAATGAATGAGAGTATACAGGGTCAGTCGGCCAAGCATGTAAATTGCTTGATCAGCAATCAGCAGATATAAAGCGCAGTTATAGGTGCACATACGCTTGTTTTCGTATTTAGCATACAGAACATAACTCCATGTTTAATCCCCGATTTATTAATGTGAATATATACTATATGAACTGTCTGACCAAACAATTAAAATGTTTAATCATGCAAGAAAACCTTGTGCTTTGTTCATCGGAACAACTTATTTAGACTATTTATTTAATGAGATCATACACACACTTTAATAAAGCCAAATCAGTTTTTGTCACAAGTAAATACGTTCGTTGACTTAAGACATAACACAAGACACTCTTTTTCACCACCTGCTGTGGCATATTTGTGTAATATGAAGAAATGGTCACAGAACAAATCAGTGAACGAATCTGAACGAATCACTGAAAATAAACAAATCTCTTGAAAGAATCTAAGTTTCCATCACTAAAATCCACGGAACATAAATTGATTTTTTAAAAATTTGTTTTTAGTGACCCGCCACAAATAAAGTTGCAATTTCTTAACCCGCCCCGTCCCGACCCACGGGTTACCCGCGGGGCCCGTGGTTTATGAGACGACCCGCGCATCACTTATACAATAGGCTGAAATCAACTGGTTATGTTCCAAAACACAAAGATTCTGTTTACATTCACAGAAGCACATGGAGGAGAAACACATGTAGGAGGCTTGAATGCAGGCGCTTTGAAGAAGCACGCAGGATCACCTCATGCTGCGAGTGTAAGTACTTTAGCGTTTTTGAGCTGTCAGAATAGTCTTTTGTCTATTTTAATGTGTATAAAGTGTTCATAGGACATCTGATGCTGAAAACCTCTGCATAAACTTCTTTAATAAAACACATTCTTTCAGAAATAACACACACCAACACTTTTACTAGATTGTGTGTTATGAGCTGTATAATGTTAAGTTGTTATGATCTGATAATTTTCAGTTTATTTTATCATGTTTAAAGTCACACAACATCAAAAAGAGCTCTTCGTTCTTGGACTCCATAATATTACAAATCTAATAACTGAATGCAATATCACTCAAGTAATATTTTTTAAAATAATTTTATTATGCATTAAATTGATCAAATGTGTCAGTAAAGACATTTATAATGTTACAAGAGATTTCTATTTCTACTTCTATTTTTTATTTCTATCATGGTTGCTAAAAAAAAAATATGAAGGAGCACAACTGTTTTCAACATTGATAATATTCAGAAATGTTTGTTTAGCAGCAAATCAGCATATTACAATGATTTCTGAAGGATCGTGTGTTAATGAAAATTGAACTTTACATCACAGAAATAAATTACATTTTGAGAACATATTCAAATTGATCATAAAAAAAAAAAAAAAAAAAAAAAATTCTGACCACAAATTTACCAATTAATAATTTAAGATGAAAGTGTGAAATAATAGTGGGCTACCAAGGTAAACTAAGCAATAAAGCATTGGTCCAGTCATGTGATTGCAACATACTATAGCCATTAATACAGTTTCTTTGCTCTGTTAATTAAACAGTACATTCAGAACACCCGCAGGGGAAATTTGCTTGATTTCTATCTCTCCCGGGAACTGACAGTCGAAACCCGAGCATTAACCTGGTCAAACTTACATTTCTGAAGTGGTGGAGGATCTAAACAAGCTTCAGGCTTTCTCCTGCGAGCCTAAGCCTCTGAGTCAATATCAATCCCTCTCTAATACTGAAGTGTTTTTATGAAATTCCTCTCACAATTCAGCAGCTGGAAATTATTTCTGCGGTGGGCTGAGATCAGCACAGGGCTCAAGGATCATTGGTAGCCAATCTTTATCATAAAACATTTTAAATGAGCTCCTGTAGGAACATCATATCAGTTGAGTACTGGGTTGAGAAGTATGCAGGTGTATTCATCTATGGAGTGAGATTTCGAGAGTGATTGGTGTGTAATTGAATGGTTGTTTTGGAAATTTCCTGTGCTGGCTCCATCATTGCTGGGATTTCATTGTAATGCATGGCTAACTCCTGCCATAGCAGGACCTAATCAGAATTAATTCAAACATGGTGGCCTGCAGAAATGAAAGCTGCTAGAAACCATCACCATTTCTCTTTCAAGCAGAAGAGACAGCTGTCGAGAAAAAACATGATGCTTTCTCCCATCAATCTAGATGCTACCTTGCCAAAAACCGCAGCTTGCTTCACACAAACGGAATGGAAAAGAGCCCTAACATCTTCAGATTTCTGATCTTACATTATGCCAGACATCACGTGGGTTGAATTAATAACATATAAAGTCCTTCATATGTCACATAACAATCTGTCTGATTAATTTCACGACTCAAAGTGTGTGTGTGTGTGTGTATTTATATATAAATATATAGCATATTTATTAATATTATTATTATTTATTTTACATTTATTAAAAGTATACTGTTTCAAAATATGATTGTACTGTAAATACATAACTAAATACAATAAATAAAAAAAGCATTTAATAATAAAAATAATCATACATATTTTCATTTTTTTCATCATTTCAAGTCTAAAAATTAAACAGATCAATAAAAATGTATTACCATTGCAAAAATACTATTGTACTGTAAACAAGCAAATAAAATAATAAAAAATATATTATTATTATTATTATTATTATAAAGAATAATACCATTATTTTTCAGAAGAACAGTATAATTACATCACTAATATTTTTGGTCTTAATTTCTTAATGTTACACCATTAAGACATTTTAATAGACCAAATAATTTTCATATTTTTTTCTAGTGGGTAAAACATGTGACATCTGACCTTTGGCTGTATCTGAGGCTGAGAATGACCTCTAAACTTGAGCTCTAGTAATATGCAAATATTTGCATGATTAGCATGACTTCCTTCTTATGTAACGTTTCAACATGTATCAGAAAATGCCTTACATTTTAACATTTCCCCACTTTCATTTAAGCCTCAAATGTCCAGTGACCCTAGAATCATATATTTATACTGTACAAACTGTATATTCTATGGCCCTACAGCAACCCTACACCTAACCCTAACCCTCACAGGAAACTTTGTGCATTTTTACTTTCTCAAAAAAACTCTTTCTGTATGATTTATAAGCATTTTGAAAAATGGGGACATGGGTTATGTCCTCACAAGTCACCCTCTCCTTGCAATACCCCTGTCATTATACAGAGTTGTGTCCTAATATGTCAAAAACATGCAGATATACAATTTGTACAGTATGTCCGTCTGTCCCAAACCCAAATCAATGCTTCAAGCCCTGTTTCACTGTGTGTGTGGGAGTTTTGTCCAGTCGTGAAGCATATAGGAAACCTGTTCTGAAGGCAAAAGGAACCCACGTGTTGGTCTGGGTGTCACTCTGGGTTCTTTCATGTCGATATCATGACACGCTTCAGGACACTGCTTTCCTCCTCAGTTTCCATGGTGATGACAGCAGACTGAAGACTGTATGTCCAAATCTATGGCAGTAAATCTCATAGAAATTAGTGGCAGGAGAAGGTGAAGGTTTGAGGAGGATGAGGAGAGAGGAGCAGGTCCTGAACCACCACCAGCCTCTCTTGCTTCCTGCTTGGCTGCGTTAATGGAGTGTGCTCTAAGGAGGCTTATGGAAGCTTATATACTAATGTATTTATCCTTCATGCAAACCGCAATATTTACGCAGGATTTTCACGCCAGGATCCCTCTCCAAGCCTGCTTTACCCACTGCGCTCAGCTATTTAAGAGCTGATCCTCTAATGGAAGACACTTCCTGTTCGATTACAACAGCAGGGACTCCAAACAAAGTCATTCAAAACTCACTAGGCTTCAAGCTGACGGGAAACAGTGTTCACAGCCACAACCCATTTACTGACTTACATCTTTAGAAAGAAAGAAAGAAAGAAAGAAAGAAAGAAACAAAGAGAATAATAATTGTAAATAGTGTGAGGGTTAAAATAATAATGTTGCAAAAGTAAAGATGCAAAATTAGGAGATTGCATGCATAATATTATAAAAATAAACACACAAGTTTAGAAAATAAAGCTGTAACATTTTAAAGATTATTAAATTCAATTTATTGTAGAACTTTTCTGAAAATCCACATAGTTTCATAAATATTAAATCAAACATAAAATATTTATAATAATAATAATATCAATAACAATTTACTTATGATTATTATTATTAATATTCATATCAATACATACATATGATTAATATTTATGGCTGTCTTAATTTCTTTGGTTTGGAATGTTCAAATTAAAATAAAATTGTAATTTTGTGAGAATTTAAATGGTATTGTTGCAAGAATAAAGATGTCAAATTAGGAGATTAAAAGCCATAATATTACGATAATAAACAAACTCAAAGTTCTGAACATTACTAGATTATTGAATTCAGTTACATTTAATTTTGTAAAGAACTTTTAACAAGGCATACTGTTTAAAAATAATAAAGTGATTATTTAAATTGTTAAACATGCTTGAAAAAAAGTTCGCATTATGAGATTAGTCATACTATTACTAGAATTAAATTGTTAGGAATAACATCAAATATTTAAATAATACAGAATAAAGCAATAAATAATACTGAATAATAATACAAATCACAAAATCATGAGTATATTGGATGATTTTAATTATAAATATATCATAATTATGATATTTAATTATATTTTATTTCAGTGAAGGAAAGTTCCACTTGACTTTGATGATTATTTCCTCATGACTTTAATCTCAAAGCACTTTATTTTATACACATATTTATTTTTAAAATATTACAATGTAATTATTAATGTAAAATAAGGCTTATTATGATATTAGTCAAGTTAGGTAGTATGTACAGTATGCACATTGTGTATGTATGTATTTATGTATCATACAGGTGAAGCAAAATACTCAAATTGAAAAAAAGGTAAGTCATTTCTAAGGCAAAGCAAATTACATTTTGATGAAGTATAATGAAGATTTTTTTTTTCTTAACATCATGCACCATCGAATCATTCACTATATGACCAGGAATGTGAATTGAAAGACACTGGGTACAGATCAACACAAACAGGGTTCAGCTTTGAGTCAGGAGGAAATATGGCAGTCGCTGTGATGCACACCTGGTCAAATGCTCTCTAAGGGCACAAAAAGGTTGTACAACAAAGTCAAGAGACGGACGATTGTTGAGGCGCTGTGTGAAATTTGAACCAAGCTGACGCAAATAAGAGAAGAAGTTATTACCGTGCATGAAGCGTCAATAAAAGCCCTATCTGGAGCCTGAAGGAGGCCAGCGGCAGGTCAGCTGTGCTTCATAATGAGCAGACAGAACAGATATCGAGCTGAGACTCAGAAGAGTCTGTTCTACTACACACAGCCAAATCCAGTTTCTGCAGAGCTTATGACGGTACATTTAACACTTTATATATATATATATATATATATATATATATATATATATATATATATATATATATATATATATATATATATATATCCAGAAACTGGAGAGTTTATGTATGCATATTAATATATATATATATACATACATACATACATATAAATATATATGCATGTATATATATTTTTATATATTTTAAAGGGAAATATGCTTAGAGAGCAGACAGTTAGCAACAATGCTTAAAAAAATATAGCTTCCAACCTGTGTCATTTTATAATATTGAGATTTATTATATTCTGAATTAGTCTTTAATATTTTGCATTAGTTTTTATTTTTATAATTTCTGTTTTCATTGGAATTTTAGTTAGTTTAGTACTTTGTTGTGTGTTTGCCTTTTTTATGACTTTTATTTCAGTTTTCGTTATTATAGTGTTTCAAGGTAAACTAAATGAATAAAATAAATGTTCCCTTGGCAGATTTTATTATTTTGTTTAGTTTTAATGTTTATGAATAACATTTACATTTTAACAAATATTCCTATTTTATAAAAAACAAAAAAATAAAAGTTTTAAAAGCTTGACTATATATATATATAAAAATATGAAAAATATATAATTATAATTAAAAGAAAATTAAGAAAAATAATAGAAAGTGACCAAATGTCTAAAGTTTCTTAAATCAAGATAGATTAAGAGATAAAATGACATAAGATAAGAAATCAATCTTATCAATCTTATTTAGATCAAAATGAAGTGAGTTAATGATTAAAACAAAAACAAGTACCTGCCAGCAAGCTCAGAAAATCTAAGTCAAATCTAAATCAAAAGAAAAAAAGATTTCTGTGTCCCACTGACAGAAAATTTTTCTTATTTTAAGCACAAATTCACTTAATATTATTCACTTTCGAAGAGTGGTGTTTGTTTTTTTTTTTTTTTTTATGCCCGCTGGTGTACCCTATTGTCATGTAGATGCGACATACCGTTGTTTTTTTATCCACCACTCTCTTGCCATCACCATTATAGCTTACAGGGAATCCAAAGTGCACCCAAACACCAGACCTGTTGGTTATTGGAGGATCTTCTATTTCTGGTCTGTTAAACGCATTGGCTATTTTATATAATATATATATTATGCATCAAACATTTAATGCCATGGCTATAACACTTTCTGCTCTGCTGTAAGACCTTTTTAAGACCTACAGAATCCCCAATTTCAATAGTAAAGCCTCATGCAGCTGTTTCTGCTGGACGGGTGAAGAACCCCCTTCATAATATTGAAGCTGATGAAGGAGAAGATGAAGTGGCCAGATGTCCTTGTGTCATGAAATTAGCACAGAAGAATGGACCGCTGGAGTGGATTGTGATATGAGAGTAGGATGGGCCGTGTGATATGGATGGATGGATGGATGGATGAGCTGCTGTGAGATTACGGTGAACAAAAAGCTTGTGTGTACAACACTGAGAGAATGATGGACAAATTGAGCTCCTTCTCAAAACACACATACATTACGTCAGTGGCACATTAGAGAATTATGACCTATGGGATGTGGCACATGAGTCATGCTACCATTACATCCACCTACAAACAAGCCACATGCATGGGAAGCAGCATCTGACAAGCCATCAAGAAAACAATCGGCTGCATTTTCCCCTTGGCATCATTTCATGGATGCTGTTTAAAGAGCCATAGAGAACAAGCTACTGAACTCCATTTCACCTTTTCATTTAAGCCCCAATAATGAATGAAGCATCTACACAAATATTTACAGCATATAGTGACACCAAACATTATTAAGCTACTTTGAAATGTCTGATATCAAAATATCAAATCATATTAATGCATTTTGTTACTTCTGTCATCGGCAAGTGGTTTAAAAGGCCATTTAAAAGCAGCCATGTCATTCTTTTTCTGAAATAAACCTCAATACATTTTGTTATAGTCAAACTTTGTTATAGTCAAACCCCCCCCAAAAAAAACATTACAATGAGATAACCCTAATCCTACTGGTTTTTATTTACTGGCAACCCTACATATTAGTGTTTGTGCAAACCTGAAAATTATACATATTTATAAATAATGCATTGACTAACATTAACTAACAATGATCAATACATTTGCTACCGTATTTATTTAAACTTTGTTAACGTTAATTAATAAAAATACAATTGTCCACCGTTAGTTCGTATTAGCTCAGGTCCATTAATTAATTGTAACAATTAATTAATAAAAGTTATATTAAATGAGATTAAGTGTCACCTCTCTCTGTATACAGTATAATATGACATTGATGATATTAATAGTATTATTGCACCTTCATACATAAAATACTGTCAATTTATTTATAATGGCCCAAATAAGGTATAAGGTGTAAAAAAGTATCCTATCTGCAAAACATTTGTGCAAAACTGAAAACTATACATATTTATAATTAGAAAAAAGGAAAAAAGATTTTTTGGATTGTATAAAGTTTTCAAGAAAACACAGGATATAAGTTCTGTTGCTTGTGGGTGGAATGGTCAGTTTATAATAACTGCTATTATTATGTAATGTTTTTTCAACCCTCGACGCTTCATGCAGAGCTTCTCAAACTACAGCCTTATTGATTCGACTTGACACTAACAGCTCTAGAGAGGAGATGAACTTTATAGAAACCAGCGATGTCTGATAGAAAGAGCTTGGTAAATGGCTTCTGTAGCACTGTCTGCATAATTTCCTGCTGATGTGAGATTTGTTGTTGTTTTAAAATAAAAGTGTTTTAGGTGATACATACAGTTATCTAGACACTGAGCATTTATTAAAACTAATCAACAAAAATGGATTATTCAGTTAACTTTGAGAGGCCTAGTGAAGTCACAACCATATGACCTCATACTGCACATTTACATATTAACACCTGTTTGTAAAAACAGTAGCAAAAACAGTTTGAGTCAGAGTAATGGTGGGAAATGGTCACAGCAAGTAAATTGCAACTGATTTTAGAACAAAGAAACAGTATAAGTGGGAAAATAAAATGTTAGAAATAATGCGTAATGTGACCCTTTTGCGCAATGATCAAACATTGTCTTTTTTTCTTTGATTTTTACTGTAACAAAACACAAGCAAATGAGCATTTCCTTACGAAATATACAACACACATTGAAAATGATTGCATGCTTGACTGTATCTTCTGTTTGAGTAGCGTGCACTGTATTTGACATATGAGGCACATCTGGTCATCCTCACACCGTCAGCTGCTGTTCTGCCCGTCGGCGTTTCACTGCAGCGATCTTAAGCACAGCCTGAAGGAAGCTCACGGAGGAAACACACCTGTACTGAGCTCAGCCTTCACACCACCGCTTCATACACAGCTCGTGTCCAACTCAATCCCACAGTACACACAGGCCACAATACCAGCGACTGGCAGATGGTGTGACGGTCTAAATGCTCTAAATGTTAGGCTTTATGTGTCAGAACCACAGCCAAGTGCTTAATCCATCTTAAATATAGTAAAAAAAAATAAATAAAACAAGTATATTCTAACAATATATGTAACAGGTCTCCCGGAGATAACTGAACAAATAATTTTTGTTGTTTAGTTTCAAAGTCTGGACTATATATCACCTCAAACTCTTTAATTTCAATACAACTTCAAGAAAAGTTTGATATCTGCAGGAAATTATGCAGACAGTGTTACAGAAACTGTTACAAAATACTTTCAGACATCGCTGGTTTCTATAAAGTTCATCTCCTCTCTAGAGCTGTTTGTGTCGAGTCGAATCAATAAGGCTGTAGTTTGAGAAGCTCTGCATGAAGCGTCGAGGGTTGAAGGAACATTAAATAATAGTAATAGCAGTAATTATAAAATAACCACTCCACCCACAAACATAAGAACCAATGACTTGTATCAGTGTTTAGAAACTCCCTATTATCATAAAATAATATCATAAAATGGTCCTGAATTTTACTTACAAAGATGTATACCTTCCATAGTTGCACAACCAGTCATTACCAGCAAATAGGATGTTTTTGCAACATATATTATTATTATTAGTCTGTAATAGGGTTGGCCAGTGTCAGTCAAATAGGTCGACTTAAAGCAACATACAAATAACGTGTCATCTCTGGCATATCGCCAACAGTGCAACTTTTGGTTTATTAACCATTCCCTTTAATTAATTGATAATATTCATATCACTGACACACATGCAAATCATTAACGCTGATAAATGTCTCAAGTTGCATGATAAAGACATGCACCTTTGCTCAATGTTCGCTTTATTCAATGCATCATCCTCCCTCTAATCTAAGACGGGGCCACAGTGCAGACTAATTTAGATGAAGTAGTGGGACGTTTATTCTGTCAGGCTATTCACAACTGGACAACAGCGAGTGTGGTCGGCATCGACGGACTGAAATAAAAGAGTCATAAGGGTTAAAAACTTCCTGCCCACATGGTCCAAAACAAACCGTGGTTGGTCGCTTCACCTGTCAATCATACTGACCCATCTCACTCTCACTAAACACAGCTACTGTTTCTCTTCTGCCACAGATGTGGTTTGGTCTTTAGAGAGGCTCTGGACGTCAAGGGAAGCAAGCTGAATCAGATTAATTAACCTCAGCTGTATGATGCCCGAATCTGTCATTCCCACTCTTTCAACCCAGACTGGCAGTCCCTTCGTGCAGATATGATCCACCGAAAGGTCAACACGACAGCAAACATCAAACCTGCCGGTGTACTGTATGACACATCCTTCTGGATAGACATATCTGTGTGTTTCTCTGTTGAGATTCCTGATGCTCTCTGCCTGCTATCAACACCAGTGCAGCAGTGCGTCAGTCTGACTTATGAATAGGCTCCAAAATGAACACACGCTCATGCGGGTATAAACAATTTGATTGAATCAAATCAAGCAGTACAAACAAGTCTACTATTATATCTACCACTTGCATGATTAAGTTCTGCAATCAAGATGATTAAAGGTCTTCGTTTTCTCCAGAAATGTTGATATATATGCATATTTTGTCACATTAAGTCACAAAAACAAACATATATGGAGCAAAATCTCATTTTTGTGGCGTGCAGATTGACAGAGTTGGAGACTGAGTCATTTTATAGATGACTCACATATGAAAGAAAAACAGCTAACGAATTTAACTGTCAAATGGAGAGAAATATATGTTTATATTTGTTATAAAAGACACACACACACACACACACACATACAAACAAACAGTATATATCATATCATACACAGCATGTATATATATATATATATATATATATATATATATTATTACTATTACACTGTCTATGCATATGGGTTGACATTGATTTATAATGTATTATTAGTTAAGAAAATACCATCAAATATTTGATGTTAGTATGTTTTTGAATTAATTCTACTTTGTCCACCTGTTGTTCACCAAGGCTGCATTATTTGATCAAAAACACAGTAAAAACAGAAATACTGTGAAATATTATTACAGTTTAAAAGTGTTTCCTATTTGAATATATTTTAAAATATAATTTATTCCTATGATGCAAAGCTGAATTTTCAGCATCATTACTCCAGTCTTCAGTGTCACATGATCGAAACTGCGTCTCAAGAAACATTTCTGATTATTATAAACGTTAGAAACAGTTGTGCTGATTTGTAGAAATCATAGCACATAAATAAAATATAAAATAAACTGAACTGAACTAAAAATCAAATGACCTGTCTGTCTATTTGCTTATTTATTTAATTGTTAAATAATAATAATAATAATAATAATAATAAAGAAAAATACAACTTTCATGGTCAGTAAGACATATTTGTGGCCATTAAATGTTTTCCATTCCATCCAAGGTGAATAAGAAAGTCAATTTTTGTCCCTGCTCATAAATGTATGCACTGAAAACAAACTTTCATGTACAGTTAAAATATCATCTCTAAAATTGTGAGTAGAAGATCAACTAAATAATGTATCTAAACACAATCCTTTGATTAATTAATAACTCTGCATTTGTTTTCAAGCTTCGTCAATTATAAATCAATGTATTATTAGTTTTTTGAGTCTGTACACAGTAGCTCAACCCATATTCATACATTTTTAAAGATTTGTTACAGCCAAGTGCAAATGGCTTGATTTGGGTTAGATCTTATTTCCAGTGTCAAATCTATCCCTCTACTCTTCCCCGCTTCTCTTTGGCTTATTTCTTTCTTTAAAGCAACAATGATGTTCATATGGCTTCTCAGTTTCTCATTTTCTACTCCTGTCCTTGGGGATTTATTCCAACTATTCAAACCAATTTATAGGAGCTCAACTTGCATTTGTTCCCAAACTAGTTTCACTATGATGAAATAAACACAAAAGATCTCCTCTGACCTTATTTTCTTATTAATTGAAACCCCAAGAAAAAAAAACTAAAAAAACACTTCTGATGTAGGTCATTAGAAAACGTCTCGGTAAATACGAATTATGCAAAGATTAATGTTTTTTCATCAGCGAGTGTTTCATGTGGTGATAGAGCATTCATTGCAGTGGAAGCTGAAAAATGATACACTATTATTTTCATAATCACTGAAGTTTTCCTGCTAAAAAGAGCAGCTGATAAATGTAAAACAAAGCTGTTACAACAATAGAGTCCAAATAAGCCCTGACAAAAGAAATTATTTCATAGATGGAAGGCCAAAGATTAATTGAAATATGTGTACGTGTGAAGAAAGTCAATTAGATTTTGAAAAAAAATCTGGAGAAATAAGCCTCAGTGATATTTCACATGGGCAAATGCAAATGTCTTGGGTTGTAAATACAGCTTCGGTCTTCATTCTCATCTTCAGGTGCAAATCTTTCCCTTATACACTTCTCTTTGGCTCATATCTCACTTCAAAGACAATTGTAACTTTCTGATGCCCTGCCTCAAAAAAATATTTTACTTGTGAAAAAGATTCATTAAGATTATTTAAACCTTCTTTTAAGATCAGCATTACAATCTAACAATTATAAATAAATAAAAGAATAAAAGTAAATAAATTTAAACAACAAAAATTATAATTTAAATGAAAATTATGTAGTACAATACAGTGAAATAATATTATCGAATTACTTATTTTTTTTAATATAATTATTTAATCCATAAAAATAATGGTTGCACTTTTTTTTTACAGTACATGTACTAACATGCACTTATAGTGTACTTACAGTGTATTTATCTAAGAAAGTTCTGGTAATACAAGGTAACTACATGTGGCAGGGTTAGGTTTAGGGGTAGCTTCAGGGTTAGTACCTAGTTATTACATAGTTATTGTAGTTACTATAATAAGTACATAGTTTGTACATGGGAACAGGACTGTAAAATAAAGTACTACCAAAATAATTGTGAATAAAACTGAATCTATACAAAAAATACAATTATGTAATGCATTGCAATAAAATAAATTAACTAAACATTATAATAAAAAAACAAAATCTAGAATTATGCAGTGCAAAGTAAAGCCATAAAAAAGCTATGTTTATAAAAATGTAATGCAAAAATAAATAAATAAATAAAAATAATAAGAAAAATAATATATATATATATATATATATATATATATATATATATATATATATATATATATATATATATATATATAACAGAAAATATAATAAAAAATATAATTATGTAATATAGTACAATGAAATACTATAATTTAATTTAAAAAAAATGTTTTCAATATCATTTATAATATTATGCAATCCATTAAAATAAATTTAAATTAAATAAAATCTAAACAAAAAATAAAATGAATACACTGCAATTAAATAAATAAATAAATATCTAAAATGATGCAATGCATTGCAATAAAATAATTAAAAGTTATAATTAAAAACAAAACCTAGAATTATGCAATGCAAAGTAAAGCAAAAAAATAACAAACAAACACAACAATGAAAAATATAATGCAATGCAATTAAATAAAAAAATATGAAAAACAGACACTAAAATGATGCAATACTAAATAAATAATTCATTCATTCATTAATTAAATACATAAATACAATTGCAAAGCAATAAATTGTAAGCCAATATAATAAATTCAAATATTAGCTAACTGAGAACTAAGGCTCAGTGATATTACTTGCCTTGGGTTGTAAATACAGCCTTGGTCACAGATGAAGAGCTGACATAATGCATCCCTCTCAATTAAACAGTGTTTCATTATTCCAGCCAGTGACCTTAAAAACTCCTCATCTTGTACATCAGTGCATGATTACCGGCACTTCAAACACGAGCCAAAACTCCATTATGTGTGCCAGACAACATTGAGCGTCAACATCAGTCAGACACATGGACAGAAGGGGAGTCGAGAGTGACAAGATGCCAGATCACTTTCAATTAATAATTTGCTTGGACAGCCGTGCAGGACGCTCTCCGCAGAGTTCAAACCTAGGCTGACACTGCAGAGATAGCGGAGGGGGACAAGGCCACATATCAGAATGTATCAAAGGAGAACAGAAAGAGATAAGGGGACCACGGTCAAATTGACAGCTTCCTTAAGACTGAGATTAGGCTTTGCTTCTGTCATAGCGGCGGACCGGAGAGACAAGAGACAACTGTTTTATCGCACTCCACCGGGAGGATGATCTGAGGGCTGCTTTGTCAAAGACGAGCAAAATAACATCAGCAACTTCTGACTGGAGCGCAGATAGAGGAAGGATCAAAACAGACTGTCTTTGACCTGGAGTGCCACCAGCATGATATTAGCACACCGTTCATGGACCTTTTGGAGTCCAAGATCCTGCAGTTCTGCTTGACATTTTCAGCCAGGTTCATTTCTGACAGTCCGCAGTGGGAGGCAGGGTCACTTCTACGCTTCTGTCATGGCCTGGGAAGTGATGGATATTTCACTTCAAATGAATGCAGAAAACAGACATATGGGGTTTTTTAGCAAGCTGGTCTCTTATCAGCAGTGTCACAATACTACAGTTTTTTGCTAAGTGATGTGAACTGCATAGATTACTTACAAATTGCAGTCAGTTACAGATTAGAAATTTCATGAAGGAAACTTCAGTTTAACTGTAGTAACATGTCATTAATCTGTTAGATTACACGTTTTAGGTAACACATTCTGACTACTTTTTGATTACTTTTGGCCTAATCACGTACTGTAGATTTCAAGTGGATGGATGCACCATGTTGACATAAAAATACTTTTTAAATTTATAATTTTTTAAATTACTGAAATATTTACATACATTTTAGGGGTATTCAGTTAAATATTTTAGGTAAAAAATAATGACATGTAATCATGTTACCCTTAAAAAAGGAACTAATCAGATTTTTAAAACATAATAATCACAATTACATGTACTTAATTTTTGGAATCTGATTATGCAATCCAGATTTCATATAATCAGTTACTACCCAGCAATGGGAACCACATAGTATAATCTCGGCAACGATCCACAAGACTTTAGCAGTGTCATTAAAAAACATTGCCGCTGCTTTACATTGGTTTTGAAAGATGCATGCTTATGTTTCATCATGCTAATTATTTTTGGATCAACTTGTAAATAAAACTGTAGTTAGATTCTTAGATTATTGAAGTAGCTCAACGCAAAGGAGCATGATGCACAAATGCCCCCCCCCCCCCCCCCCGTAAAACATACAATCTTATCCATGTCAGGGTACTATATAGTAAATTTAGAACAAAAACAAGAACTATGCAATGCAATAAAAGGTACATGAAATACAATGCAATGAAATAAACAGACATTAAACAAAAAATAAAATAAAAAAAGGAAACTAATAAAATGCAATGCAAAAATGTTAAATGAATTATAACAAATGACTCAAAAATCTAATTAAAATGGAAACTAAATGGAGTTCACCTCATGAAAAATGAAAAAAAAAAAAAACAATAATAATATTGCTCAGTGTCTATTAAAAATAGTGCAGCCTGAATGCAATGTTTCTTATTTTTATACTGTATTCACTACTGTTCAAAAGTTTGGGGTCAGTCAGTCAATGTTTTTATTTAAAATGTAAATCTGTTGTAAGATTATAAATGTCTTTACTGACATGTTCATTGACTGTAACATGACATGTTAATTTAATGCATTCTTGCTGAATAAAAGTATTTATTTATTACAGACCAAATCTTTTTAACGCCAATGTGATGGGTATTTTGCATATTTTATTCTATTTAATTGGACCTCTAGTGACCCTCGGGTTGCCAAATCTTCAATAAGGAGTGCAACCACATATGCAGCTTTATTTCAAATAAGACTTCAAAACCCCAAAGTCTTGACTGCTGAGCTTATATTGCTTTGGAGATGTTCTGCATTAATTCTGCAGCAGGTTTTGCTCTCCACATCACATTTCCATATCCCACGCTGTTGTTTCCCTTTACCCCGGGCTAAAGTTGCAGACCTCTGCCATACCTGTCCTACCTGATGTGAATTTCTTATTCCACCAAAAGACTCATAAACATTGAATGGCAGCCACCACTACTGGAATAAAGAAGATGTTTACTGAGATGGGCTGCACTGAGAAGCGTAACACAGCAAAGACCTATGGTGCTTTCCCCAGCGCTGACACTACAGCACTCTGAGATGTGAAGCATCCATTTTACTGATGGGGGATTTTATAATACACTCTGACCTTCATATCATCGGAGGGCCGAGTGGCTGGAGTAATGGATTAGAGTGCGATATGTCGCTCTGGCCTTCAGTTCAGCACTGTCACACTATCACTTATACTTAAAAAAATATGATTCACAATGCCGACAGTTCACAGAAGACTTTTAGGTGATGCTCTATCTTAAAATATTCAGCTAGTTTAGTCCTTAAATTTGAATTTTTTTTTCTGAAAATCTATTACCTAATTTGGTGTTCCTGGTCAAAAGTTTCTGGTTTAAAAAATTGCTTGTAAATAACTTATTATGCTATATTAACACAGAATGTTGGATTAAATATTTTTCTCAACACCCCCCCCTAGCTTTAATGAAACACTATCTCACAACCAATACATACATATTTTATGAAATCGCTAATTTATACTAATTCGTCCGAGCTTACTTTTATGATTTTGTATGATTTCTGTGAGGGGTAGGTTTATGGGCAGGGTTAGAGGTGGTCCCTCCTATGAATTCCTATGAATTTGTCACCTCATAAAATACATATAAATTGATATCAGGTTGTTCAATGCTGTTTCTTAAAATATGCAGCTAGTTTTGTCTTAAAAAGATTTATTCAGAAAATCCTTTAACTAATTTGGTGTTCTTGGTCAAAAATTACTTTTATTAAAGCTGCAGTAGGTAACTTTTGTAAAAATATATTTTTTACATATTTTTTAAACCTGTCATTATGTCCTGACAGTAGAATATGAGACAGATAATCTGTGAAAAAATCAAGCTCCTCTGGCTCCTCCCAGTGGTCCTATTGCCATTTGCAGAAATCCATCGCTCCCAGTAAGAACCAAACCAATCAGAGCTGCGGTCCGTAACTTTGTTTGTGTTCAAAATGTAGAAACATGTATATAATAGCAAATACACCATGAATCCATTTTCCAAACCGTGTTTTTAGCTTGTCCTGAATCACTAGGGTGCACCTATAATAAGTGTTTATATTCTGACTATTTTAGACTGCTTCGGGGTTCCGCGGCGGAGTAACCCAGTACTTTTGTGATTCTTCATAGACATAAACAGAGAGAAGTAGTTCCGGCTACGATGTTCTTCTGCAAGAAGCAAGCAGTTCTGTTTATTAACCGCTAGAGCATCAAAGGTTACCTACCGCAGCTTTAACTTAACTTACTTTTTAGTTAAGTTATTATTTTACTTAAAATTACTAACACAGAATCTTGGATTCCATCTCGTTCTCATTTTCATCTGTTTTCAGAACTGACTGATCATAGGTGTAATTGATATAAAATGCAAACAATAAATATTTAAGTAGCTTTAATGCTTTATCTGTAACATATTCAGCTAGTTTTGTAAAAAGAAGAAGAAGAAAAAAAAAAAAACGTCCAAAAATTATTATTATTTGTATTGTTTTTTTCAGGTAAAAACCTCTGCTTAAATCTCTTGTCATGTTATCACCAAATCTTGGATTCAATTTTTACGTTGACTTGTTTTCTTTCAGTCAGCCCAGGTTTTATTTTTTATTTTTGGAACTGGTTGACTGTAGGTCTTACCATGCACTTCAGTTTTTGATAAGAAACATTATTAGTTTCAAAAAGAAATACAAAGCCTTTGGTGTTTGAAAGAAAACAAGTTTACAAAAAGATTGATTCCAGGATTTGGTGATAATATAGCATTTAGAGAGCAATATTGTGTAGGCCCGTCACCAATTTTAGTCCAATTTGTTAACGTTAACAAGCATTTTTTACAAAAAGAAAATCCTCTCCATAGGTCTTTTAGCATTTATATACTTCCACCTCATTTGAATGAAATGCGCATTAAAATTACACAGAATGATTATTTTAAAGGGTTGTGCATCATTGGGTTTTACAGCTCTTCTGTTGTCTACAACTAGAAAATGGGTTGTTTTAAATTTAACATTTCTGATTTTCTTACCATGCTCTTGCAAAGAGTTCGGAAAATGATGCAGGAGCATAACATATCTTTTCAGATTTTCTAAGATGTCTTTACTACACTTAAAGGGTTAGTTCACCCAAAAATGAAAATCATGTCATTAATGACTCACCCTCATGTTGTTCCAAACCCGTAAGACAGTTTAAGATATTTTAGATTTAGTCCGAGAGCTCTCTGTCCCTCCATTGAAGCTGTGTGTACGGTATACTGTCCATGTCCAGAAAGGTAAGAAAAACATCTTCAAAGTAATCCATGTGACATCAGAGGGTCAGTTAGAATTTGTTGAAGCATCGAAAACACATTTGGTCCAAAAATAAAAAAAAAGTATGACTTTATTCAGCATTGTCTTCTCTTCTGTGTCTGTTGTGAGCGCGTTCACAACACTGCAGTGCATTGATATCCGGTTCACGAACAAATCATTCGATTTAACCGGTTCACCAAATCGAACTGAATCGTTTGAAACGGTTTGCATCTCCAATAAGCTTTAATCCAGAAATGACTAAAGCTGTTAACTGTTTTAACATGGCTGACACTCCCTCTGAGTTAAAAATTAATTTACTCAAACGATACACTGACTGAACTGCTGTGAAGAGAGAACTGAAGATGAACACCGAGCCAAGCCAGACAATGAACCAAAGATTGACTCGTTTTCGAGTCAAGAACAGTTTCTGTCAGACGTGTCCGATTCCAGAACCGAGGAGCTGATGATACTGCGCATGTGTGATTCAGCGTGAAGCAGACCAACACACAGAGCGTCTGAACCGAACTGATTCTTTTGGTGATTGATTCTGAAACGATTATATGCTAATGTTATGAGTGCGGGTAAACCGAAGGCTTGAACGAAGGCCAGTCATCGCCAATCGACGTGAACCTTTTCAAACAATTCAGTTCAATTTGGTGAACCGGTTAAATCGAATGATTCGTTTGCAAACTGGACAGATAAATGGCGGTCTCACAGGGTTGGAATATGGGGTTGGATATGAGGGTGAATCATTAATGACATCATTTTAATTTGTGGGTGAACTAACCCTTTAAGTGTAGTAAAGACATCTTAGAAAATCTGAAAATATATGCCATGCTCCTGCCTCATTTTCCCAACTCTTTGCAAGAGCATGGTAAGAAAATCAGAAATATTAAAATTTAAAACGACCCATTTTCTAGTTGTGGACTAGAGTTGTGCGCTGTAAAACCCAATGATGCACAACGTGCTGCTTTACCGTCTGCATAATTTGCGACTCTAATTAAAATGATTTCAAAATGAATTTCACAGTTGGGAGAATGGACAACACTAGTTTCTGGAACATTACCTCTCGGGATACATTTTCCTCCTACGTACACGCTGCACTGGGTGACGTTCAAATGCAAACACATGCACGGTTACATCATAAAATGCTCAAAATCCACCTACTCAAGAACACACACCCATCCAGCTCCTCGCTCCGGCAGGAGTTCGCCCAAGGCCAAGCGTCTACTAAAAGCCATAATCAGTTAAGTTAGTGCGCCGTTGCGAACTCTGCGGCACATCTGACATGACAGCGCTCGCGACCGGTCATAAATCAAGCTGTTCTTTCGCCCAAAGCTCAAGTGGGCTCCAGTGAAGATTCAGCATGTGTACATCAACCTGCATTAGAGGTGAAGCGCTCAGAGTGCGATACTCCAGAGAACCACTGCTGAAAATTCTCGTTATGTTTCGGGAGCTAAAAGCTACTGCTTCTTGACACCGTGAGCCTGGTGCCACATCCAGACACACTGCCTTCCAGGACTGCAATGATATACAAGGATTGTGACTGACAAATCCAACGCACCAACAGTTCACAAGATGCTTTACAGCCTAAGCTGCAGCACACTATTATTATTCTACATAATGGCATTGCAGTTGGTCAGGTGCTCTTACAATGCATGTCAGTGCACATCACTGGTTCATCAACGGCAATTCACCCAAAAAAATTTCACCCCCAAAAAAAGTTTTGTCATCAATGTAGATTAAATTTAGATTATAAGTGAAAATGACTTAAATTTGGAATTCAGTGCACAAGTCATATGGACCACTGAAATATTTCTTTTTATATTTTTATTTTAAAGCTTGCCATTTTTTTTTTTAAGTGTACCCTAATCTATCTTTCTTTCTTTAAACACATAATCAGAAGATTTGAGATTGATCTGATGTAGATTGTAAGTGGAAAATGGCTTGAATTTATTTGTTGTCTTCATGAGTCATTATGCTGCATATTTGTCCTTACTTGGCAAAAAAATTAAATAAAAATAAAACACACTTTCCACTTTCCTTGCAAATAAAAGATCTCTGAATATTGTTCATAACATAATCTTTTATGTTTCACAGAAGGTCACATAGGTTTGGAATGGCATGAGAGTGAGTATATGATGCCAGAATGCTTATTTTTGGACATTTGGACGAGGATCTCTTTAGCTAGCAGTCAGTCATGCGAGTCATACCAACTTTTTGACAAATGACCACTAAACATCTGGAATTGTGAATCCTCAGATGTACCTGAACTAAAATACTACCTGCAGTCCTGCATATCAGATACAGATGTGTCCACTGGCATGGGAAGGGAAGGACAGGTGTTTGGAGAAAGAAAGACAGACATACAGACAGACAGTATTGGAGATTTGGTTTGGGGAAATCAAAGTTCTCCCTGATAAATTAGTAATTTTAGGGAATAAATTATTCATACATTGTGATTGAAACAATTACATCCCAATCTGAGGCTGCAGGAGCAGAATTACACTGTCAAAAATGGGATTGAGGGATGGGGGAGAGGCGGAGGATTTGTTATGTAAGAAATTACATAAGATGACATCAGAAGAGGACATGGCTGAAAGGTGTAGGTGAGTTACAGATACAGAAACAGAAAGTCTTGGTTATGAAGTTTGCACTGCAGCAGAAAAGCGTTCGTTTTCTCTGAAGGGTTTTCAAAAAATTCTGCAGTAGAGAGCACTAAACCTTAAACCAAACCAAAATAAGTGCCAACATGACTCACGACACTGAGAAAAATAAAATAAAATAAAATCAGGGGAAAAAGTATGGGAAAAGTATGTAAGAACAAGCAGGACCGGCACTACCTATAGACCGAGCAGGGAATTGCCTAGGGCCAAATAATCTTTCAAACAAAATCAGTTTTTTTTTTTTTTTTTTTTAAATGACAGTGGTTGCTAATGCCAATTAATTAATGTTTCTATGGTAACTATAGAATATTGTTGGAAGCTGTGGTTACAATGTTACATTTCCGGAAGCTCCTGCAAGTTTAGGACAGGCTGTTTTTCTCAGACTGTTTTCTGTGTAACTTTTTGCAAACTGCTATCCTCGCTGGCTTTTGTAATGTGAGAAATCTCCTCTAAGAGCAACTTTGCTGTTGCTTTCCGCTGGTTATCTTCTGAGCTCCGCGGTAGCCGAGATGGGAGACTTGGCTTTGGTGCGCTGTTTGTCTATAGCGTACCTGGCTGCTGGCTAACTCCCCGCTATTACTATGAGCCCTTCTGCATCCTATGCCAATATCCATGGGAACAGGAGGCTCTGGTTTTTCCTCGATTGTCTAACGGGTGTCTAGCTGTCGGTTCACCATCTGTTACAACACAAGCACTCCAAATCCTCTGCTGATCTGGATGGGAAAAGGTGACTCAGCCTGGAAGCTAGTGGTTTGTGATCTATCTTCTTCCAAATAACGACATCAAGAAACCAAAATAGATAATAATGATAATTAAAAAAAATGAAAAACTGTTCACATAGAGGTGTTCAGTCTGCAGTCCTAAAACTAACAAAGATTAGAGTATGTTTGACAAGAACATACTATTTCTGTCTTTCTACTTCAAAATGTTACTTTCCTTTTCTTTCTAATTTGCGATTTAACACCTATTTCTGAGTAAAAAATATTTCTACACCTTTTTTTTTTAATACAGTACATTGATTTAAGTAGGCATTACAAAAGCTTAATCAATTACATATAAGACCACATAAATATGAGAAATATGGAATAGTAAATAGATTAATTAAAGAGTCTTAACTTCTAAGAAGCAGTCTTTCTTTCTTTCTTTCTTTCTTTCAAACACTACGTGAGATCTCAGCATCTAACTTTTTGGGGATACCTTGGTTCCATTAACATTTCATTTTTAATTCACTGTGCTACTTGCCATTTATTTGCAATTAATTTGCTTGTACACCAATGATTGTAATGATTCACAGTTAACATAACTTTTTACTGAAGTAGCACAGGTTCAGGACATACCCCAACCATACTTCTCAGCTCATGCATAATAATCCTACAAAGTCCTAAATCCGGAACTCAAATCAGAGTTGATTGGCAAAATGCTAAAGATTATCTACAGCTGTATAGGACATGTGAGCATTCATTTACTGATTTACATTCAGCTGCACTCATTCAGTGTTGTTTTAGTATCACTGAGATTTTTTTAAAGTATTTTTTACAAATGTTTTTAAATATATATTGTTTGAAAAAGTATTTTTTCTTCTATTTTCTATTTTCATTTTACTAAAGTACAGTTTCTGGGCATTTAAAATGTGCTTTGACTTCACTAACTTAAATGTTTTTTATAAAGGACATTGACATTTTATTGAAGAAAAAACACTTCTATTATTTCGTATCAATTATTCATATTCATTTATTGAAACACCCACAAAAATAATGTTGACGTGGAGTGAATACGAAGCAATGTTTTTATTTGTTTATTAGTGATTGGCAGCAGGAGAGAAATGGTCATCAAGGCTCTAGAGAAAGTAAGCTGGATACAAATCAATTTGTGATGAATGTGTTTGGAACTGGAAACTGTGAACTGAAAATCTGAAAAATGTTCATTGCTAACTAACTTATGCTGAACTACTGCACATTTACATGACAACCGATATTTACCTAAGAGTGTAGTGTGAAAATAGATTTTATGTACATATGTTTGTTGGTGAGTAATTTCAATGCTTAAAAAAAGTAAATCTATCCTTTGAAACATTTCTATATGTTGCAAGTGTTTAAATTGTGAAGCGGGGAAGAGGAGGTGCCAATAGCGATCTCAGATAATTTTCCATGTTAACTATAATAACCCTGCACTGGACACAGCTTATGCAATGAGATGCTCATGTACAGGTTTAAATACAGTGCATATACAGGTGCATGTATTTACCCGTGTGTTTTTGCACCTGTGAAGCTTTAAAGAATCACACTGTCCAGCAGTTCTCCTCTTCACATTAAATTACTGCACTGTATTCATCTCAGACGTCTTTTCCTCAGACTCCCATCCGTGTTTTTCAAGCTCTCGCTGTTTACATCTCACTCTTAAATATTTCAATCCAAATGCCACAAAATCCTGAATCATACATGAAGCTTAGGAGCTGACTGCTATGAAATATTACACATCCCTGCATCACTCCGGCTGTTCACCATCTGACCATCTGATATTAACGCTGAACATGCAACTTCCCCCCAGTTTCCACCAGCGCATTGAAGATTTATACTTGAAATGGGTTTTGGAGTGGGATTATGGGTCCATTATAAAGGGTTAACCGTGGCGTAAAGTATGACGGCAGTTTGATTACTTGGAATCTGGCTTTGATCGAGATTCTGCACTGCTGGAAGCAAGTAAGAAAACACACACGTGCATTTATCAGACCAGTGGTATTGTATGCCGCACATATCAGCGCTATCGCTATTGCACGCTATGATTAGTACTTAATGAGACTCCACAAAACTGAGCAGATTTCACAGACTGTTTAGCCCATAGCAGACGTCTAATGGAGGATTTTGAATGACTCTCGAGTAGCTTTAATGCATTTAATCCATTACATTTATAATGAATAAATTTATTGGATGTATTAGCAGTGCATGTGCACGTAAAATACAACCATGGCCTTAACAAGCTCAAGACGAGAAGATTTGAAGGGAAAAGAGCGTCAGAATAATCGATTGCGCTTTTCCTCTGTGAAAACAAATTGCCCTGCACTGTTTCTTTGGCTGATTAAACACCATCCCGAATGTCATCTTTCTTCTTTCGTTCCCTCTCCAGTGGTCATAAATAGCATTTATAGGAGATTTTTCTCATCCGTTGCATGTTTCCATGTGCTCTTTTCCATAAAAAAGCATTCAAATCTCGACCGGTAACCTGCCGCCGACACTCAATGTCATTAAGATCTGACCTTTGAGGATGAACAACAAACATAAAACATGAGTTAGAGAGCATGTCACATCTTTAATCATATCTTAAATGAATTTCAGCTGGGTATTTATGTGGCAGAGGCTTTATGGGGTTTTAAATTCATTTTAAGAGGACACATCTGAATTTGTAAAAGCAGGATTTGTCAAGGGCTTTACAAACTTGTAAAGAAAGTTTAAAAATGTTGTAAGTGGTAAATTTAGGATTTGAAATAACCCTGGATGGACGCTTTAATAAGACCACCTCTGAATTTAAATGAGATTTATAATGTCTGAGCCAGTGTATGAAGCTTTGGTGGGATCCTTGAGATTAGTTTAAAAGGCAACAGAATTAAGATGCTAAACACAAGTTAGATCTTATGAGGAAAACGTCATATGGGATAAAGGAAGACCGAACTCATAAACACGGTGCACAGCTGGAAATATCGTTCATGCTTAAGAATTACTGGTATGTGCCAAAATTCTCTCAAATCACGAACCCAAATATAGACAATAGCAATAGTGATACTACAAGGAGTTATTATTGGTAACTAAAACTATTAAAAGTTTCTGTTCATTTAAATAAAGTTAAAACAATTATACAGATAAATAATAGTCATATTAACAATAATAATAATATAAATATTGAACTAAAACGTAAATAAAAACGTAACCCAGATAGTTTTTTATTTAAAAAAGGAGAAAAAGTTAAAGTTAAGAAAGTTAAAGTTAAAAAGATAAAGTTACTAAAAAAATAAAATAAAAAATAAATAAATAAATGAATAAAAATACATTAAACGTAAATAGTCAATAGTTAAGAAAAATAATAATGACAAAAGCACATGGCAAAATTTTGAAGAATAAATAAGTAAATAAATAAATAAATAAATAAATAAATAAATAAATAATAATAATAATAATAATAATAATAATAATAATAATAATAATAATGAAAAAAGCACATAACAAAATTAAAAAAAATTGTAAATAATAATTAAAACTATACATGTATAAATTAATGTATTGTATATATATATATATATATATATATATATATATATATATATATATATGCTTTTTAGTTTTAAATAGATAAAAATATACTACATGAAGGACCTGTAATAAAAGACGAAGAAGAGGAAGAAGAAGAAGAAGAAGAAGAAGAAGAAGAAAAATCCTTAAATAAGTTTGACTGACATCCTAAAAATGCAACCCAAAGAATCTTCTTGAACTGAATGATTCTCAGTGGATGTAATTACTACCATGATATAAGAATAATAATTCTTATAAAAAGGTAATATAAGTGATACGTTTTTAAGTCACTGCAGCAGTGAGGACTATGAGAGCCACCCACGTCTCCCCAGCGGCTTCTGATTCATATTTACACTATATTTACTGATGGATTACATTAATTCTCTGATTATGAAAAGTCATACAGTGGACCGCGTTTCATTTCCATATGCATTAACTGAGTTGCATCTAATTAAATTACAGAACGTAAAATTGCTTTGACACTTTCCAGGTTTATAAACGGTCTAATAACAGCTAATGCATTAACCTAATCATGGCCCGGAAAGGCAAAGAGACAGAAAAACCCTCATCTGGACCCAGCCACAGAAAAGAACGGGTGAAGATCTTATTTGCGTAAATTGAGCGCTCTGTTTGCCCTTGCCACAGGTCTGCAGCATGGGACACGGGAAATAATCTAACAGCCTGAAATCACACACAAAGCCCTCCAAATGAAGGAGGAGGTGAAATTGATTGTGTGCTTGGGGCATCTCCCTCCAGACCACACAGCAGAGCTGCT
This sequence comes from Carassius auratus, assembly GCF_003368295.1. Classification (NCBI taxonomy): domain Eukaryota; kingdom Metazoa; phylum Chordata; class Actinopteri; order Cypriniformes; family Cyprinidae; genus Carassius; species Carassius auratus. The sequence continues at coordinate 4,596,941 of NC_039275.1, forward strand.
TTTCTAGCTAGTCTGAGAAACAGTGCTCAGGAAAACACCCATTTCATGATAATTAGTGGCGTGTCAAATATAAGTAATGTGGAAAAGACAAGGTATTCATATTGCTTATGAATTTCAATGTAAGAGTCACATATATTTTAAGTTATATATGGACTATGCAAATTAGTACAGTTACATATGTTCGTCACATTACAGAACAAGTGCTCAAATTAAAATTTCATTGGAACAGATTAATGATTTTACCAAAATATGTTTCAAGGAACCAGTAAACTAAAACTATAATCATAAAGTTTCTCGAGATGAAATAAACTTCATTGAATAAATTACCATAACTAAAATGAAACTTAATAAAAGCAATATAAAGACATTTTAAAAGACCAATTAAATATAATATATATATATATATATATATATATATATATATATATATATATATATATATATATATATATATATAATAGAAATAATAAATTAATTACAAATATACAAAATAATTGCAATATACAACAATATTATCTAGAATATTTCTCTTTTTTATGGTTAATGAGTTCAGTTATAAAGTTTTCTTTGGGGATTTAATATTTGGATCAGCATATTGGTTTCTGAGCTCTTTAAAGCACCAGTAAATACAAGATTTTCTAAAGGAATAGAGAATAAAATGTGCTTGGTGCTAAATGGAAGCTTTATTTTTAACCCTAAATTTAACAAACATACAATTATATATACTGCACGGTAATACTAACGTACAGAGGAACAGATATTTTAACAATTTCATCTCCTTGACAAGGCTGCATTGCTTGTACTGTATCCCTCATTTGTAAGTCACTTTGGAAAATGTGCTAAATTAATAAATGTATAATATTCTGATCATGTGAGCTATTTGTTTTGACCTTAGATTTTTATGGTAAAATATGAACTTCGTTTGGAGTATTAATACCCCTATTTCCCATATGTGGGTCAAAAATGCTTTACCATCTGTTATCCATAAATCTAATTATATACAAGCACTGTTAAATATGTTCATGCTCAGATTTAGTAAGAAAGTAAATAGCAAGCTGTCATTTAACAGATGCTTTCGTATAAAGCCATTTATAGTAAGTAAATTATAGTCTTTCATAGGGGCTCGTGTCGGTTTAGTGGAATAGTTCTCAGTGGGATTGTGTTGGAGATCTCCGTTCGGCTGAGCATCCGTGTCTTTGGCCATAATTGTCACTGTTTGAAAACATATAACGCCATGCATGGTAACCCTCTGGATGTGGAGATGCCCAAATGCCCATATGGTCAGTTGTCTTCTACAATGCAAGAAAGCCTGATTCCCACAGCATAATTTAAAAATTTTTAATTTGTTACATTTTTTGCAATTTTGTTAAGCGTTTTTATTTGTTGTGTTTTTCCCTCTTCAATATAAAGACATTATTTAATAACTAAATTTTTTATCTAGTTATTAAATAATGTCTCTATATTGAAGTTCATCAAGACAACATTTAATTTGGCTTGAGAAAGCCTGGCCAGAAAGTTTAAAAAGTGTAAAAGTTTTAAAAAGTTTTAAATTAAATTTTAAGTTAAGTTAAAAAGTTAGTTAACTGCTATGCGGTTGCTAAGATACCCGGAGTGTTTGCTAAGGTGTTGCTATGTGGTTTCTAGGGTACCCAGGATGGTTGCTAGGGTGTTGCTATTGGGTTGCCAGGGTACCCGGAGTGGTTGTTAGGGTGTTGCTATGTGGTTGCTAGGGTACCCGGAGTGGTTGCTAGGGTGTTGCAATGCGGTTGCTAGGGTACCCAGGATGGTTGCTAGGGTACCTGGAGTGGTTGCTAAGGTGTTGCCATGCGGTTGCTAGGTTACCCAGGATGGTTGCTAGGGTGTTGTTATGCGGTTGATAGGGTATTCAGGATAGTTCCTAGGGTGTTGCTATGAGGTTGCCAGGGTATCCAGAATGGTCTCTAGGGTGTTGTTATGCCGTTGCTAGGGTACCTGGAGTGGTTGCTTAGGTGTTGCCATGCAGTTGCTAGGGTACCCAGGATGGTTGCTATGGTATTGCTATGAGGTTGCTAGGGTACCCTGAAATGGTTGCTAGGTTGTTGCTATGTGGTTGCTAGGGTAAAATAACAGACATGTCTAAAATACAGATTATCTAGCTTGAATCATGTACAGACATATTCCTAGATGCATTTTACAGTAAATGTGAGAAAAATTCAACTAATTAGCAAATAAATCAATCGCAAAAAGCATGACTGTAAGCAATAAAATACATACCCAATGCAATCTGATAAACAGCCTTTCAATAATTTATCACCCAAACACAGACGAGGATGAGCTACTAAGTGATCAATGTCTAGAACAAACCACAAACACACAGCACAGAAACAACAACAAGAGCACTTAACCTGGGGGACTTGTTAATAAATGACAGTCGATGGCAAGATAGAAAAAAGACTGAAAAATTAATCAAACCAAATACGCCAGGAGAATCCCACAGGCGCTGGTTTTACACCATGTTAAAGCCGTTTCTATCAGAGGTGAGGGATGGGATGTCTTCAGTGAGGATCAGCTTTGCCAGAAGCTCTCTCAGGACCATCTACTTCACTCCATCACCAAACGTACGCAACTCTCCCTTGGAGCCAAAATTGATTACGAGGCCTTAGCTACAGACAGTTTATTGTGCATTGTTCTCCATCACTCTCAACACGAGAGTTCTGAGTATTGTCGCTGGATTAGACGCTTATGGAACAGTGTTTTTTCTTCTTGATTGTTGGTTTTTGAGGGATGTTTATCACTTAGACTCTTAGGCTTTTTACTGTTTGGATAACGGAAATGACAAAACACAGTACTTTTGAAAAGTTTGGGGTCAGTAAGATTTGAAAAAAGACTTATGCTCACCAAGGCTGCTATTATTTGATCAAAAATACAGTAAATAAAGTAAAAATGTGAATATTTTTTTGTGGTTTAAAAGCACTGTTTTCTGTATGAATATATGTTAAAATGTAATTTATTCCTGTGATGGCAATGCTGAATTTTCAGCAGCCATTATTACTCAGCTCACCCAAAATTCACTGTGCATGAAAAGTCCACAAAAAATTTAATCAATTAGTAAATTTTTAATTTTATATGCACATGGGGCCATACAGTATTTACTACAGTTTGCACCAGCACACAAAACACTCATTTGCCATTAAAAAAACTACTGTTAGGATTTCCTAAATATGCACAGTGAAACATAAGCAATGAAAAAGCACAGAGACTGTAATTTTTTTTTTTTCTTCGTCTGATCTTATTGCATATGCATTTGTGAGAGTTTCTCTTTCAGATGCAGAATTAATGGAAGGCAAAGTGATTTGCTAAGATTTATAATAATTAGTTTACTGGTATTTTTACCATTATTTAATGCCCAAAAAAGCATGTCTTACTCATTTCACGTCTCTGTTGTTAATAAATTATACTCACCTGATTAATTAATTTGTGTTGCTCTTGGTACATTTTGTCGGTGATTATGGAAATGATTAATCTTACTGTGTACTTTAATTTGCGCACTGTTAGTAGATCAACCGCAGAGTCTACACTCCCATTGGTGCTTTTAAGGGATTGTGGTTTCACACTAATTTATGCTGTTTACTAAATCTGGTCCTAAGTGCATAAACCATAATAATACAAAAAAGGAGAAAGTTGCAAAAAAATTCCCGCACACGATGAAAGTGAAAAATGAAAAGAAACACCTTCAGTAATACTGTTTTATTATTTGGCACTTGATTTTTTTTGGTGTGTTTTGTAGAGTTTTTCAATTGCAGTGAATTTTGGGTGACTTTCATATGCATTCAACTTATGCATATGTAAAATATAGATTATCTAGATTGTACCATCATGTGTCATGTGTTTTTTGCACAATTTTGTCAATTTGCTGCTCAAGAAACATTTCTCATCATTATTATTAATGTTGAAAACAATTATTTTTATTGAAACTGTGATACTTTTTTTTTCAGTATTCTTTGATGAATAGTTCAAATAAATAGAATTTATTTGTAATTGGAATCTTTTGTAACATTATATGTCTTGACTGTCACATTTGATCAATTTTAAGCGATATTTCACCCAAAAAATGAACATTCTGCCATCAATTACTCAGCCTGTTGTTTCAAACCTGTGTGAGTTTCTTTCTTCAGTTGGACAAAAAAGAATATATTTTGAAGAATGCTGGTAACCAAACATTTGACGGTAGCCACTGACTTCTATGGCTATAGTATTCTATATGTTTTCCATACTATGGACAGTGATGACTAGTACCATCAACTGTACACAAAATTATACTCATTTAGGGCAAACATTCCCGTTAATGCATCATTGATTAATAATAGTATTATTTATAATAATAATCATAATAATAAAAAAAATAAATAACAAAATTTATCTCTGTACACTTGAGACTCATGACTGATTAGAATGCAAGTGACAAAGTGTAAATGCCTTATTTTTTCTTTTGTAAATGGATTTCCATGCAAATGTTGTATTCGTTGGCCCACGTCCACCTACCAGCGTTTAGAGCTCTGGTAAGTAGATTGATAGCCGGGTGTGGGCTTTATTTATCATTGTGCAGAGGTCCTACAGTGCATTTGATTAATGTGTCCTCCATTCTATCAATCTCAGGGATTGATCCTTCAAATATGAGCACCATGGGCTCTGGTTTCCAATCACTTGTAATTTTCATGACGCTGTTTATGAATCTGTGAAGGTACAAATAACAGCATTGCAGAGCAGGAAAAAAGTGATGAGTTTTTCCTCTGACAATGTAATTTTAAATGCACGAGTACCTGCAGAATGGGAAATTAGCCTTAACATCTCGCTATACAGACAGAGAAGAATTGTTTGAGAAGACAGCTCTTGTCATAATTAGTGCTGGCAGCTCTTAAGCAGATACGGAAGACACATGTCACACTCAAGACATCATTCAATGCTATTTGATAAAAAAAAAAAGAAAAAAAAAAACTGTCATACTTGCAAACCCAGCTGTTCTACTTGTAAACAAGCTTTTACAGAATGAGACATTACGATTGGTTCTAAATTTAATAATAGAGCAAAACCAGGCAAAACACGCTGCCAAGATGCCAGAGTGTTGCTATGCAATGATCTGGATGGTTTCTAGAAGGATCTTCATGTAACTAACTATTGTGACTGAGAGGGAACCAGTGTCACTTGGTTGCCTATACAAGGTGACAACAATAAAAGAAAAACTACTTTACTTTGGGCAGTAAATTATCACATATTAATACTGTCATGGCTATTCTAGCCAGTATGTGACTCCTTATTATTATATGATATGATTCAAGATCACAGTGAGATTCATCTAGATTAAAAAAATTAATCTATGCCCACCACTAATAAATACACACATTATACATACATTACATAAATATATATTACATAAAATAAAGAAATTAATTAATTAATAAAAATGTCCCAGATATTCTGAATCAACCCTATTGTCATGTTACGCTGCCAGAAGGAACACGGAGTTGAGAATAGTCGAGATAAGACTTTATTAAATGCAACACAGGGGATATCCAACATGGAACACTGATGAAGACACACGTAAGTGATAAGATAACGAAGAAAACGAAGGGCAGACAGATACACGGAATAACTTAATTGATAGGGACATGGAACAGATGGGGAAGAAACTAGACACACCTGGGAACTAATCACACCAAACAAGGGAGAAACTTGATCACGGGCAAAAACACACATAAAGAGTCCAGTATGACATTACTCCCCCCTCCCTGTAGGTGAAACCTCACACCATAGAAACAACAGGTGTGGAAGTTGGGAGGAGGTTTCCGGTGGAGGACGGACTCCTGGGAGGGGACCAGCAGACAGGGTCCATGTAGGAAGGAGCCAGGGAGGAGACAACGGAGGATGGAGTCAGGGAGGAGACAGGAGGAATCAGGAGCAGGAGGAATCCAGCAGGACCCAGTGGAGGAGGAGCCCGAGGCGTAGACGGAGAGCCATTCACATTTCACTGCTGGTTATATATGCTATATATAATTTTGTATGTGACGAATAAAAATCTTGAATCAAAGAGCCAAAGTGACGGGGAGGATCCGGAGAGCCTAGGCGGAACAGATGGCTCTGGCAACTGATGCAGAGATATGGATCCGGAAGGCCACAGTGGAGTCAGAGCGACGTAAGACTGAGGTGGAGCCTAGGGGATGAAGGAGCCTGACGGAGCTGGAGGGATAAGGCCAGAGCAGTGGAGTCCTGAGGTGTAGGATGGAAGACGCAAGACCAAGGTAGAGCTGGAGGGATGCGGGAGCCAGGCAAAGCTTGTGGACTGTCGGGCCACGGCGGAGAGGAGGGAGCTAGGAGCCATGGTGGAACCGACAGGTCAACAGGCCAAGACAGAGTTCAGGCCTTAGAGGCAGAGGTGAGGGAGATGCCGACAACAGCGACGCTAGAGGATGACAGTCCAGCGGAGCTTGCATTGCAATGATGGTGGGCTGAGGGTGAGCAGAGGGGCTGCAAGATGACAGTGGTGGAGAAAGCAGGAGGGGGTGGGAGGGCGGGCATTTCGGAGGAGCAGCCACAGAAGGGCACATTCTAGGAGCAGGCACTGGTGGACATCTTCTAGGAGCAGGTATTGGAGGACACCTTGTAGGAGAAGGCACTGCAGGACACCTTCTAGAAGCAGGCACTGGAGCGAGCTCTGTAACTGGAGCCGACGCTGGAGCGAGCTCTGGGGATCAGGAGCCCCTCCTGGGCTTAATTGGGGATCAGGACTCCACCCTGGGCTTAACTGATGATGGCTCGTCAGTTGCGGCGGACTCTGGCTCTCCGTCAGTGGTGGGCTCGGGCAGGCGCTCCACACATCGGGGAGATGGTGGGCTAGGCTCTGGGTCCAGAGTGGACCTGGTGAGATCTTTTATCGCGTGAGAGGTGACCCGTTTCTCGCCAGAGTCCACTTCATGAATGCGGCAAATTCCTCCTGAGGACTATCTTCGAATGGTGCTCTGTAGGCAGTGTTGAGGCTTGTGATATAGAACATGCAGAGCGCCTCGCTCGGGTAGGTGGTGAGATGGGCTAGCAACAAGAATTGCCTCATATTGTCCTCGAGAGATCATCCTTCTTGCTCCAGCAGCTTTTTGAAGTTTTATTTTAATATAAAATACATGGATTCTATCTCCAGTCTCACATGTCTAGCAAGCAGCACTAGTAAAAGCCACGATAAGCTGTAGAATACAGTGACTTTACTTTGCTTAAAGGTTGTTTTTGGTAAATCAACACAATTTTCTCTAGAACAGACATACAAAGAAAACCAGTCAAAGCATGAGGTTAGTAAAGAGATTATTCCCCTTCTACATAACTAGGCTGATTATGAGGTCTTTGATCTGCAGCTAATGCTCCAGCATTCACTTAGGTAAAACATTGATTCATTGATGTGGCTATGACTTAAGGGGCAGAGAAGCGTCTGTCTGTTGACAGTCAATCAATGATATGTCTCAGCTCTCATAAAGAATCACGATGCCAGGATATCCACGCCAGCACTTCCTCAGGAAACTCATTATAAAACGAGAAATGTGAAAAGAAAGAAAGCTCTGTGGGGACCTATGCCAAAACCGAGAATACATTTTGTTGTCTGGTGTGAAAACAAATAATGGGATTCTAAATGGAAGTTAGTTTTAAGACTTCCGATGCGTTTTGGGAAAAGTGACTTTTTAACACTTCAGTTTAGTCATAAAGCTATCACAAGGAAACATTTCATTTACTTTATCCTTTTATCAATATTACTGATTAACATTTAGTCCACTTATTATGTTAAAAAAGGCTTTGCGCACCACCAATTGTTGTCATTTAGTTTATCATGAGCATTTGTAACCTTCTTAACCAAAAGATTAAACAGGATTTTAGCTATTGTATGTTAAAACATTAAAAACTTTATTTTATTAAACATGCATATGCTGATTTAAAAGTATGTGTGTGTGTGTGTGTGTGTGTGTGTGTGTATATATATATATATATATATATATATATATATATATATATATATATATTATTATTATTATTATTATTACCTAAATTCACAAATGTATTTAAATAATAATAATAATAATAATAATCACGAATAGGAAAAGGAGTTGAAATAAAAATCAATTAGAAAATAATCAAAAACACATTATTGTCATACAATTTTTTAGTAGTCATTTATATATATTCCTATGACGTAAGGTCATAAATGTCTTTGGTCTCTGTGCTGCTGTTGGAGATTTAAATGTTATTATTTTGTGTTTTGTAATCTTCATTTGAAGTGCTGAGATTTTCATTGGGGAGGTAATGGGGCATTTGTTTGGGAAATGCAAAGACAGTGAAATGGAAAAGCCATTGAAAAGGCACAAAAATAAATATGAGAAAAGTGGACAATAAATGACATGTATTGTGCTTTCTTGTGCAAGTATGCCCTTATTTACAGTCCAGTCAGCATTTCTTTAGTTGAGAAATTTTTGAGATCAGCTGGATAAAACATGCTTATTAGGTCAGACTATGCAGTATATATTATTAAAGGTTAATAATGACTTTTTGTCTTCAAATTCTGACTTGTTTTCAGAACTGCAAGATATAAATTCATAATTGATCTTTTTCTCAGAATTGCAAGTTTATATCACACTATTCTGACCTTGTTAGTCAAAATTCTGAGATGTAAACTGTTAATTACAGAATGTGAGATAAAAAGCCGCAACAAGCAGAAACCAGCTTCCGGATCACATTTGTGTATGAAATGTTTTGCATTATTTTTGTGAATATACTCTACATACTATTCTGTGCTCGTCTTGTAAATTCCTAGAATCTGTAAATGATGTGAATTTTAAGTGAAGAACTCAATGAGAAAGATATTAATAACATCTGTGCAACAAACCCAGCAGTTTATTTCCACAGCGCTGAATTACGCACATATGGCTCCCTAAAGTTTGGTCTTGACTGCTGAAATGTCTTGTTTTGTCTATCAGCTGAGGCTTCAGCGAGCTTCTCTCTCTGTCTATCTCCCTCCTCCAGCATCTTTAGACCCAGTCAGACATTAGTATTCCAGTGCGCGCTCCTCACAGCAGTAGCCGGTGCCAGCCACTTAATTTATCATTTATTGCTCTACGACAACCGAAGTAATTGAACCTTTTGCCCACGGAACGTCACTGGCAACCTGGTGGCCATTTCTCCCAGCCAGCCTCACGGTGGCCACATTTCAGGGCCCTTGGGTGGAAAATGGAGGGCAGGGATCTCATTTATAGAAAAGCCAAGATGGTTAGTAGGTATCCTCACCTCTCACCCTCCTCTAGAGTGACTCGAACCCTTCAGATGCCTAGCGGCGCTGATAGGAACAGACAGGGATAGAGGAGGGTTATGACACTTCAACTAGTCTAAAGACAGGGTGAGATGTTCCTAATGAAACTCTAAAGTGCTGCATACTGCTCTGGATAAGGGTGAATCTCATGAAAATCTGGCCAGGTCATATTTTAATGCGAAATTACAATAAAGGAACTGAAAATTTGAAGACAACAAAGCCTAGTTTCTTATGGGGTGTGATTAAAAAAATATATATAATAAAATGACTAAACAAAAATAAAACAATATATTTATGCTGATTTAAAATTAAATAATAAAAAAGAATAACAATAATACTAATTAATTAAATAATAAGACTATTGGTGGTGTATAACCATCAAGAAAATGTAAAAATATAAATCAGTCCTATAAAATATAAAATATATAAAATATAAATATATAAAAAAAATCTTAATTGTAAATTAAATATGAATTAAGTAAAGTAAAGTAAAGTAAACTTAAGTAAAGTAAAGTAATTAATTTAATTTAGAGGTAAAATGAGACCTGGAAATGTTTTTATTTGATTCTCTTATGCTACCTAAAATGTTTATAGTACCTAAAGTTTGAATGCATTAATTATGCCTTTTAATGCACCTTACCGTATAATGCATTGTACTGTATGATCTCTTGAAAAATTGTAATACATTATATAGTTATATGTCACCAAATAGTTTAAGTGTAAACACACACTGAAAGTTTAAGCTGAGCACATTGCATTGTGGGACCGTGTTCCACTCAAAGAGCTCTGTTTGTGTACTGGTTATTGTGGCAAAAATACAGTATCAGGTTTAACAAAGATTTCACACAATTTACATACTGTAAGTGAAACTAAATTCCAAATCTATTTTTCATAATATTTGCAAAATAGATCTCTGTGCACAATACTGCAAAAATAGTACAAGTAGTATGGTAGTATCCTATTCCAAACCCAGCCTGGGGTTCTACAGAGCGTGCTTCATTCGTTTAGGTGCTGCCGTTCTGGCTTCAGCACTACTGGTAAAACTGGTCTTTCAAAGCTGTGAAGGTAATTTACGTAAGCTGATGTAATGGGCTGAAAACCTATATGTATGTAGGTGACTATGACTTCAGAATATGATCCCTTTAAAGGGTTCAAAAGCTCCATGGAGCTCATGTATTCCCGTTAACGGAAATTCACAAAACTTCAGCAGGCAGATGCCAAGTTTGAAATCAATCAGCCGTCAGAACTCAATATGATACAAGAACACAGATCAAATGGCCTTTTCTTTGAAATATCGAAAAATACCATGATTTATAAATAAAACTATTCACCTGAAGCTTTCTCACTGAGATCACTTGCATACTTCTGTAGTATGTTCAGTTCGACTTATCTGATCATTAAAAATGCATGCAAATCTACATACTGTATGATGAATAAACTTCTTACGCCGGAGAACAATCAATGCAAAGCAGAGGAATATCAATGCAAACACTCTCACTGCTGCTTTGACTCCAAAAATCAATCACTGCTAATTATTGCATTGTATTTATGATTCATTTACTGCATTACATTTAAATCAGTCAACTTGCATTAAAATGAAACAAGTCCTTGGTAAAAACCCAATTTGTTTGCACTCAATAAAGATGTTACATGTTGTATTTGATTCTTTTGTATCGCATAAATACTCATCGGATCATTTTTGTTTTCATGTCACATCACAGTGTCACAAACACATTAGGACTGAGAACCAGTGAGCATGTGATGCATGCTTGAAATGTGTAGTAAATACTTAATATAATATGTCAGTGGTTTCTAGTGCTCCTCAGTATGATTTTATGCAAAGCAGACATGAACGTCATCTAAAACCATGTTCAAATAAATTGTAGGAGACATGCCATAACTTGCAAATAACTCCCTGTGGCAAACAATAAGAAATAGTATGCTACATCAAGAATATCAGTAACAAACCTATATATCCTCTTATGTACGTAGAAAGGTGGTCTGTCACCACCAGGATGGAGAGCAGAGTCTTTTTCTTTTTACCTGGAAATATTGCAGCCGTTCTCATGTCTAATTCAGGAAGTGCATCTATGGCATGTCTGTGTCTCTCTCTCTCTCTCTCTCTTTCATCAGCATGCGCCATGCACCCTCCACACTGCACGCTGCTTCTTGCCCACACAGCACTTATTTGATTTGATTCGTTCCCAAGAAATTGATGGATGCAGCATCATTGTAAAAATAACTCATAGAAAGGGCCTATCACCTCTCCACCCCTGGAAATGTCAGAGGGCCTGCTGTTCTGGCTCTTTATCACAGAGGATGAAGGTTTTTAGATGGATCACATCTCTGGTGTTCACAAGGCAACTCTGAGCAAAAGATCAATGCACGGTTTTCCTTATTGTCTACTGTACATCACACTGTAAATGTGTTTAATGGTAGAATTAAAATGTAATGAAGTATGTCAGGTTCATTTTAGAATGATAGAAAGATACATAGATCAATCTATATAAATTAGAATGTTGTGGGAAATCTTGCTGGAAAATGAAATCAGCATCTTCAAAAAACTGGTCAGAAGAAGGAAGCATTAAGTGCTCCAAAATGTCTGGTGCAGTGACTTTGGTTTTCAAAAAACACAATGGACCAACACCAGCAGATGACATTGCACCCCAATTCATCACAGACTGTGGAAACTTAAAGGGATAGTTCACCCAAAAAGGAAAATTATGTCTTGAAGGGTGAGGGTGAGTCATAAATGACATAATTTTCCTTTATGGGTGAACTAAGCCTTTAACACTGGACTTCAAGCAACTTGGGCTATGAGCTTCTCCACCCTTCCTTGAATTGATTTTGCTTGACAATCCTCATAACGCTGTGGTTCTCTCGGTTGGTTGTGCATCTGTTTCTTCCACACTTTTTCCTTCCACTCAACTTTCTGTTAACATGCTTGGATACAGCACTATGTGATCAGCCAGCTTCTTTGGCAATGGATGTTTGTGGCTAACCCTCCTTGTGAAGGGTGTCAATGATTGTCTGCAGGACAACTGTCAGATCAGCAGTCTTCCTCATGATTGTGTAGTCTAGTGAATCAAACAGATAGATAGATAGATAGATAGATAGATAGATAGATAGATAGATAGATAGATAGATAGATAGATGTGAGGTTACTGGGGTCTTTTGTCTCAGGAGAATAATTAAGCAGAATTCTCCATCTGCCCCTGACTCGACCTTATTGTGGTTTTGGAAATATAATTCACGTATTAAAGAGATCTCATTTGTGATTTCTCTTTTTTATCGGTTGGGTTTCAGCATGCCAGACGTCAGACTGCTGTTGCATATCTGCCATCCTGCTTTTCTAAAGATGGCTGCCTGTAGATCAAGTCTTGTCTGACAGCACAGCATGAGCACAGAGGTCCATTTTATGTGCTGCTGCTCAGGATGTGACTGCTGGGAGGACGGAGAAGCAGGAACAGGATTGAGATTATATTTCTCTACAGCTTTTATAAATTATTTTAACATATATATTAGTTTGGTGGGTCAAAGACATGACACATATTTATTTTTTGTCAGGCTCTATGAATGTATTTTAAAAAATTATACATACTGACAAAAAATGTAAAACCTCTTCTAAGATGAACATGCTTTCAATTTCTGAGTTAAAAGGAATTTAGATATTTTTGTGGGACAAAAAGCCAAAAATGTCAAGATTGCATAATTTATGCATAATCTTTACATAATCTTTCATTAATAAAAGTAGTGAAGCCTTTTGTATTTAAATACTTTTAAATCAAAGCCTATTACAAGCCAATATGAATACTAATATCACTTTCCTAAGAACCTGGTATGTGTGCTTTAAACGAGATCGTTCGTCACGCTTTACATTTCACTGTGTGAGCTGTAGTTGTCACTATAGATTTATTAAGCTAAAGAAAAAGTGTCTACTACAAATCAGGCTTGTCTCCAGGGTTAAAAACGGTGGCTTTGCGTATTTGTCGAGCTCATGTAAATCCTCTGCTACCTCTGACAGATATAAAGCAGCTGTGACCGAGAAACATCTGAAAGCTTCGCAGATTCCAGGTGGAAAACAAAGCCGTCGATCACTTTCTTCTGGTCTAAACTACGTTGAAACAGAACGAACAGGTAGATAATGCCTTGAGGGGAGAAAATAAAGAAAAAGCATATTTGTTGCGGCTGAGGAGCTGAATGCCGGTAAACCGATCTATCTTGGGATCTAACTTTGCATTTCAGAGAGGCCGTCCATTTGCACTTCTGAGCTCAAATATGTTTATGGCCTTTTTCTCTGCCAGTCCCCAAACTAATTGCTATTGCTTATGCTCTGCCGCGAAGCACTTGGAAGAAAAATATGAGAAATCAGGAAATATCAGGCCAGTTTTAAAGCTCAGCTCGCTAAAATACCATGGAAACACATGAAGTCCTTTCTCTTTGGCAGATTCACTCCGGGTTTGCGTAAGAATTCAAGGTTATGCTGTGCAGAGGACATGGGTTTATCTGTAAACAAAGACTCAAGCGCGTCTCAGCGATTGGTGATAAGCAGGCAAAGCTGCACTCAATATGCAGAATATTTGACTGAAAACACACAAGATATTGGCAGCTGTCAAGCGAAAAGTGTGAAGACTAATAACATCCAAGCAGAGCGTCTGAGCTCTATAGAATTTTATTAATACAAAGATTTTTTAGAAATGTCTCTGATTTCTGACTCTGATTGGATATGTCATTTTAGTTGTCTTATTCAAAATCACTTTGACACATGGCCTTGTTGTTTTAATAACTGCATAATGAAAGATTTATTTTATTTTTTTAGTTTTTTTCAGGTTTTACACTTTATATGTAACTTTCAATATATAATGATATGAACAAACATTTTAACATTACATAATGATTAACCAAATGATTAAAGAATCAGAAAGTCAGAAATGTTTCAGATATTTTTAGATATATGAAGGAAGAAACAATGGAAAGGAATGAAGAACGAAGAAATACATTAAAAAAAACTTTAATATTACATATCAAAGATTAGTAGTTTGTGTGTGTGTGTAAAATTGATTTTGTATTTTTAATATATACACATTTCCACTCAAAAGTTTGGGGTCAGTAAGTTATTATTTATTTGATTTTTTCCCTCTCTATAGAAATTAAGATTTTTATTCAGCAAGGATTAAATTGATCAAAAGTGACAGTAAATACATTTATAATTTCACAAAAAAAATGATTGCAGTTTCCACAAAAATATGAAGCAACACATATAATAAGAATAATAAGACAAGAAGAAATGTTTCTTAAGCAGCAAATCAGTATATAATAATGATTTCTGAAGGACCATGTGACACTGAAGACTGGAGTAATGATGCTGAAAATACAGCATTGATCACAGAAATCAATTATATTTAAAAGTATATTCATATAGAAAACTTATTGTAATAATATTTCACAATATTTCTGATTTGCCTGTATTTCTGTATCTACAGTATATTCCAATTTCAATGTACATTAATTACTTATCTGTGAAGCATTATATAGATTTTATCAAAGCTATTTCACTGCTGACACAATAATGAAAATGAATACAAAGTGTTACAGAATGTAAGAAAAAAAATAAAATGTAAAGAAATAAGGACCAGACAGCAGCACAATGCCAATCTTTATTTCACAGCTGTGCTCTCCGGGCCAATCCAATAACCCAGCAGCACACGAGGGCTCATCCCAGCATGCTCAGCGTGTGACATGTTTACGGCGGGCCGCTGTGTGACGGCCGCTGGTCCGCCAAGCTGCCGTTACAGTGCAGAGCTGCTCTCTAGCATTGCCATCATCAGCCAGCAAACTTCAAGTGCTGATTCACTGGGCCTGACCTTCAGAGAGACTGGGCCAAAGCCAGTGTCTGTGTGCCATGATTAACCAGAGAGGCCAAGTCCAGACAGAATGAAGGAAGAGTTTATGTCTGTGAGACGAGTGTGGCCAAGAGAGACAGGGAGTGAGACAGAAAAAGCAAAACAGAGAGTTATAACTGCTCTCTCCTGGTGAGGTTTCTAATTTACTGGTACTCACAGACAGATAGTCAATTCTCAAAGCAGACCCTGGATCTCAGTAACAGTGTGCTGCTTTCATTAGGGTCCAATATCAGTGCCGGCCCTTAAATCTTGCCTTCATATTTTTCCCATATTCTTGCTTCTCTCATTTAATGCTGAATTCCCTATACATAAACCCTCAGAACATCACAAACCTTCTTATTAAAGGGGCAGGAAACACTAAATAACTAAGCCCACAATCACTATGACCAAATTTCATACAAATATTAACTGAAATCCTTTAAAATGCTGCATTAAATTTTTACTGTGACTATATAAAAATTCAATATCGTTGATTAAAAATTCTGAGACTGAAAAATAGATTAAGAAAATATATATCCTCTTGAGTTTTCATTCCTGGGGCTGCCAGATGTCATAGTTTAAATCCCACTATCAGAGCTTTTCTCTTAATAGGACACATTTTCTTCCCTGTGTTTTATATGCGCAACCTGGCTACCATTCGCATGCACTCTTTCTGTGAAAAGAAAAAAGAAAAGGGTGATGAGCTGAACATTTTGAGCTGGAGTTTAGTGATCTACATTAAGATATTCTGCTCAAATGAAAGTGACGTGACCCATACTCAGAATTCATGCCATGAATTTATCCCATCCAAAGTGCACACACACAGCAGTGAACACACACAAACCGTGAACACACACCCAGAGCAGTGGGCAGCCATATGCTGCAGTGCCCAGGGAGCAGTTTTGGGTTCAGTGCCTTGCTCATGAGCACCTAAGTCGTGGTATTGCCGGCCCGAGACTCGAACCCACAACCCTAGGGTTAGAAGTCAAAAACTCTCTAACCACTAGGCCACAACTTCCCCAAATGAAAGTGTAATAAAGCCAGTCTGTGTTTCTTTATGTGCTGCGACTAAATCTGCCATCAGACCTCTACAGTGACAAAATGTAATAAATCCAAACATGGATGTCGACTTTATTGTTTGCAATTGAGAAGGCTGAATAAATGCACTTATGCAACCTCTGTGCCACAATACAAAGCCTTTCTTGTTGTTTTTATTGTAAAAAATCTTAGAGGTTCAAAATCTTCTATATATAACTAAAACCACACATTTAATCGTCAGATGCAGATTCTGATTTGAACTCAATGTGAGATAAAACTGTTTGAATCAGAAAATGCTGTTTGCTATATGTTTCTACTTTTCCTGTTCCAATTTCCTCCACTAACCAATGCTCTTTAAAGTCAGCGTCCTAGAATTGGTCTGATTTATGGAAAGTATTGCAGGCGTACATATGAAAAGGCAATCATCTGTGAAAAACACCCAGTCTGAATCCCCCAAGACTTGTGTTTCCTAATACAGTCAGTCACCTGTTGGTCATGATTCCTTGGATTCAGTGCAGGTACTCCAGGCTATTCAATTAGTTCAAATTAATTTCACACATTTTTTTATAGCTTTTGAGCACCAGCGGACCCTCTTCCTTCATAGTTTATTAAACAAACACCATAATATATTTTCTTCCATTTCTAATGAGAAATATGAGCCAGTTTATTCTTTCACTCCTGGCAAAAGACGTAAAAAGTTCTTGCTGCTTTTCGTGTTTACGCCTTCATTCAGATGCTCAGGGGGAAAGTGGAAAGCAAACACAGCCCAGATTGCAGTTTTCATCTATCTATCTATCTTGATGATATATATATATATATATATATATATATATAATCAGACCAACAGTCTTCTTTAAGATGCTCCCAATCTCACAAACACTTCTTTGGATTTCTGGTAGCAGATTGATACTGAGATGATCTTAAATGTCTGAAAGGGGATTGTTTCAGGAAGGAGGTTAAGTGAAAACTCTGAGTATGTTAACCCTGAAATGACGGAAACTCTGGGTTTTGCATTTCAGACAAACCTGAGAAAGCAGGGTAAGTCAAGCCTGTTTCTGAAAGAGAGGTAACTTATACTCTGAGTCAGTTACCATATAACTTACTCTATGAACCTAACCTGGTTTTATTTTGTAAACCCAGAGTTTTTTTTTTTTTTGTCTCCTCCCCCTTTTTAATGCACATGCAATGTTTAAATGTTTAAATACTTAAATACCAATGAAAAATGCTTTTCTTACTATTTTTTTTTCTTATTTCAAGTACAAATATAAAAATAATAAAAAAAATGTAATCAAGATGGATTTATTTCAAGTACAAATATAAAAATAATAAAAAAAAATGTAATCAAGATGGATTTCTATATAAGAACATTATATGTAAGGAATAATTGACGACGGGCCGTTGAATTATTAGAAAAATAATGCACTCCAGAGGTGCTACATAAGTATAGAATGAAGCTCTTTGACAAAATAATTTAAAATAAAACAAATTGTATAGAAAAAGAATGCAGCGCCTTTGATAAATGTAAATAAATAAATAGATAAATATTACAAAAGAATAGAATGATCATAAACAAACAAATAAATGCTACAAAAGTTTAGAATGAGGAACATTTGATAATAAATAAATGCATATTACAAAAGAGTAGAATGACGATAAACAAACAAACAAATAGATAAATGTTACAAAAGATTAGAATGAGGAAAATATGATAAATAAATAAATACTAAGTATATAATAATGATAAACAAACAAACAAATGCTACAAAAGTATAGAATGAGGAACATGTGGTAAATCAATCAATCAATCAATAAAGTATAGAATGCAGCACTTTTGATGTATTTAAGACTTGACATTGGCTTTTACATCATCCAATATTGTGGAGATGACAGGGATGAGTCAGGCATATCTCATTGGATTTTCAAAAAGCACCATGGTGGCGGTCGACTGTGTGTGAACATACCTGCCACTGGACTCACACTTAGCGCTCACTCTCCCTATGATCAGACCAAATGTAGGTGAGAATGCTGTCCACTAGCCCTCTTCTGACTAGAGACCAGAGAGGCCTTTGATAGGGATTAGGACAGCAGAAGTGGAGACTGAGCTTGAGAATATAAAAAACGCACATCTCTTAAGAGAGAATGAATAAAAGACGCGGAATCACAGCCCGGGGTGCCACCTCAGGATCTGCCGTCTCCAGCCGGCTGGCTAATGAGAAACCCTCCTACGCTCTTCTTTGGGATGATGTCTTTCAATCTCCCATCACAGAAAAGCACCGCATAGACAATCGCTGTATCTCAACAGGTCCTGGTTGATGACCGTTGGAGAGGAGGGAGAAAAAAAGATGGATGGACGAGGTGGAACAAGTATACAACAGATCAGCTACCTTTGCTGATGGCCTTGGTTCATAATAGACTTTTGGGGGGGTTTGACGTGGCACCTAATGCGACTGGTGGTTATTTATAACGTTTCAGAGCACTGCCTCTGCAAGAAAAATAAGAGTTTGCTACAATTTATCAGGGGCCTCATTAGACGTCAGACCGGTGGGGCAAACAGCACAGCCAAGACTTTGCATTCACAAGAGCTACATTTACATGGACCTGAAAAATACATATTGATGGCTCATTTGGATTGAAAAGCTTCATGTGAACATGCCTGGATGACATGTATGCGGACCTGAAATAATCTTATCAATAAAAATAATAATAAAATTGTAAATAATTGTAAATAATTTTATCTTCTCAGTTGGATTCCAAAATAAAACTGGTTTATAATACTGGAATAAAATATTTATATTTCAACATTTTTAATTGGCCACTGAAGTAAATTGGTGTAGTTTCTTGCAATATATGCCATAATGGTGTGTATAATGTGTGTGTGTATGTGTGTGTGTGTTTGTGTGTGTGTGTGTGTATATATATATATATATATATATATATATATATATATATATATATATATATATATATATATATATATATATATATATATATATAAAATAAATATCTTTTATTTAAATATTCACAAATTTTTAATTATTTTAATATTAATTTACACAAATATAAAAATGCTAAAAAGGACCATGATCGAGTCTGTTAAAAGACAATATCAAAATATTTGAAAAATGATTCAAATGTTATGTTTTATTATATATTTAAAATTGTAGTATTAATAAATAAACTGCATGAAGAATTAAGCAGTCACAGTAGCTCCAGTGGCATTATTTCTTTGGCTTTCTTGTTCTGAAAATGGTGACTGCATGCACTGAAGTTTTGTTTGAAATACATGTAATTCACATATAAATGAATATATGAATCAGATTTCAAAATCTAGTTTCAAATTAACAAAGCTTTCAGACTCGGCAATTGGACTGAATTTATTTGGATTGACAACAATTAGTTTCTGTAAACGTGCTTTTCATTGAAAGAGAGTCGTTCGGATTTTCATTTTCATTTTCTTTTCTGCAAAGTCTGAATAAGGCTGATTTTTCTTGATTCGTCTACAAAAAGCAAGTTCCTTGAAAGACTGTCTTTGTTTCCCAGCCACTTGAAAGCAATACTCCAAGTTTGCAGTTATGCAGATGTTTGCTCCACTGGCTGGTTAAAAATGCAAGTATCGTTTCACAAGCAAAGTGAATATGACACCCTGGGGTCTCCTTTTCCGTCAATTGGAATATCTAGCAGGAAGGAATATCTCGAAAATGGTACTCCAGGCAAACAATGAAAAGTGCAGCGCCTCATGAGACACCCAGGATCATGGCGGATCTGGGACTCGATTTCATAAAATCAGCCTCTCTACGCCAACAATAAGCAAATGTGAGGGGAAACTGTGCATTTTAAAACACTAATAAAACACCAGAGGCTTCATGGGTCTCTACGTGAGGCTCCGGTGCTGTTATTACACGTGTGTGTTGCTATACGCAGAGGGAAGGCTTGCAGAAGGCCAGACGATATATAAACGAGTTTGACAATGAAAGTCACTGCTGCAGAATTGGAATTTGAAGCACCACATTAAATGATATCAGACGCATATGTTTCCATTCCTCTGGCCTTACAGAAAGATGTGTTTTTCAATATTCAATTTAGACTATAACAGTAGCTCTCTTCCTTTATTCAGCAATTATGCTTGAGGAATCCTAATAGAAAAACTTCCATTACCATGGTAAACAAACCCGCTGTTTAGACTCTGAAACACATCAATAATAGAAAGGAGGTTTATAATACCAGGAGAGTTAGTATAACCATTCATCTTAATGGTGGAACACAATCTGAACTTTGCAATCGTAGCACACTCACTTCAGTTCTGCATGCTGTTTTTGAGCCAGTAAGCTGAGCCGTGAATGTCATGTGACTAAGTACTCTGTAGCTGCAGGACGATGATGTCATGACTCAACAGTGATTGGCTGATAGCAACACACACACAGGTTTACTATCCTTGTGGGGACTCTCCATAGGCATAATGGTTTTTATACTGTACAAACCGTATATTATATAGCCCTACACCTAACGCTACCCATTCTGTATGATTAAATGTAGATCCTCATGAGTCGTTGTGTATTTGGGTTTGAGTACCCCAGAGATAGATAAATGCGTGCACACACACACACACACACACACACATATACACAGACACACACACACACAGACACACACACACACACTGACAAACTATTTACTAATGACTTCCTGGAGTCGTGATGTCAAAAGGCAGGGAAACAGATCCATCATGCTTTTAAGAATCAAACAAAAATCAGAATCAGAAAAGGTTTTATTGCCAAGTGTTTGCAAATGCAAGGAATATGTTTTAGTGACAAAAGACAACAACAACTCTCAGATAATAAAAGATAAAGATTATGTGAGTAAAATACACACATGTATGTGGCTGTGTGTGTGTGTGTGTGTTCTCTTGTTTTTGTGACTCAACCCTGGGTATGACACAGGTATTACAAGGAGAGGGTGTCTTATGAGAACATAACCCATGTCCCCATTTTTCAAAACACTTATAAATCATACAGAATCAGTTTTTTGGAGAAAGTAAAAATGCACAAAGTTTCCTGTGAGGGTTAGGGTTAGGTGTAGGGTTGCTGTAGGGCCATAGAATATACAGTTTGTACAGTATAAAAACCTTTACGCCTATGGGATGTCCCCACTTTTCACAACCACAAATGTGTGTGTGTGTGTGTGTGTGTGTGTGTGTGTGTGTCAAGTCAAGTCAAGTCAAGTCTGCTTTATTGTCAATTCTTCCACATGTACAGTACATACATACAGAGAATCGAAACTGTGTTACTGTCAGACCCCCGGAGCATACAGATAACACTAACAGTAGAGCCTAAAAATCTAGATCAAATATAAAATATAAGATATTACTATACAATAAGGGAATGTAAAAAACACGTCATAAAATTAAAAATACAGTTAAATAAAGCAGAGCAAGGCACATGGTAGATAGAGTGCAAGCCAGTGAAGTGAACAAATAGTGCAGATAAAAAGATTTTTAGTGCAAAAAAAGCTTATTCAGTCTGATTAAATTGCTCAAGAGCAGTTATTTTATTTAAACTGACTGACGAGGTGGTAGAATGACGTCAGTTCCTTGCTGAATGAGGTAATGAGCAGACCAATTCTGCACAAAGTGACTGGAGCATGTCATCGTATGTTAGTGGAGGCAAGGGGGGGGGGGGGGGTGAAATAGTTCAGTGGGGCCTGGGGCAGAAGAGGGACGAGGTGTGTGTGTGTGTGTGTATCTGTGCAATATATAACACACTAATCCAATTGCCATTTATCTTCAATAAATTAAAGCCCAAACACACAATATAGGAGGTTTGTTGAGTTCTAATGATAAAACTACGAATTTCAGTGTTTAAAAAAGAAAACAAAAATTGTTTGGACACTTTATGATTACCAAGCTTTATAACATTATGACAAACATGTTTGTCCAGAGTAAACCTTCGGCATATTTGTTTGTTTGCAGATGCCTGCTATAAAAATGTTAATACATCATAAAATGTAAATAGTTTTAAATTGCCATAGTAAATTGTTGCATTATCCTGAAAAATATGGCATAATATTGGAATCAGTCGATCATTCGAGTTCTGTCACTTTTATCCCGTCAAAAAAAAAAAAAAAAAAAAAAGTCAAATAAAGAAGGAAGAAATGAATGAATAAATAAATAGTGGGATATATAATACATTTTAATTTAAAAATGGAAACTATATTATAAAAAAATAAAAATAAATGAAAGATAAATTAATAAATGAACAAATAACACCATACAGACAAAATTCTGATATGCTTAAAATAAATGGAAATGCAAACCAAAGGGAACATGTTCAAATTTCTGCTTCCATCAAAGTTGAATGTGAAACGGGCTGTTATTCATTCATCACTCCTGTTGAGGCTAATAGTGACAGGATGTTGTGCATTGACTCGGTCTTGACCCTGGCTACACTGTCACTAGTCTGACTAGTGGACAAATCTGACATGACAGGCTTGCAATGTGATCAGAGTGTAAACTGCTTCGGACAGAGATGTCCACCTAAGTCCTAATTAAGACGGGCAGTTTGAACCGTCACGGCTTCCGGCATAAATACACCCTCAGTTTACAATGAATGTCTGAAAGCATTGATCATTTACTCAAACTGAACGACAATCAGCCCTTTCTCCTCTCAGCATGAAAGCTCATTGTTCAATCTTTGATGTGATGGACGTATGCGGCGTTGCTCTAATAAGGATATTTACTTTTGTGCATCTGCTTAAACAATCCATAATCAAAACCTGATTGGCAAAAGGCTCAGAGGCTTCGAATGCCATTGGCAGAAAAGAAATAAATCAGCCGGCTCTCCTTCAATCTTTTATTTAACGCATTTTCAATCAGCTGAGCGGGATGCAGGGAACACTAAATGAATTGCACAGGGCAGAGAGAGGCAGCTGGTGTCAAACATGCAGCACAGCCGTGGAGATCAATACCAGCTCCTGATCTACAATTGATGAAAAGCTTCTACTCTCTGCTCTTGTATAATCTCAGATCCTGATTTATCTGTGTAGGGAATGTTTTACCGAACATGTGATATCGATTCGCCGTCCCATCAGCCTGTGTCTCTCATCCCTGGGTTTTTCTCGCATATCTATTACTCTTCTTTGGTCCATCTTTTAGTTGCATTCTCTTTTCTACCGCTTGCTTTTGCATTTGCATTTTCCATTTTGCTGTGTGGTCTATAATGACCGGAAAATGCCATTAGTGTTCACATTCATCTGGTTGTTTGGAACCAAAATTAAAAAGTGTATGAAATCGACTCTTATTCTTAAAATGAAAAATTTAAATTGCAACCAGTGTTCATTAATCTCCAAAAATGGATAAATCACTGAAGAATCTTTATTTTCAAGAGTTAAACTGTTGCCACCTGCCACTCTCTTCAGATATAGCATCATTTTTATATTTTTAAGCAGATTTCTCTGGCGAGTGCTCTTACTGTCCCTCTAGATAGTCGAGAATGAAGAAAAAGGTCAAAATTCAAAGGCAGGTTTGAGTCTTTCTCTATATACACAGCAGCTGCTGGCAGATTGGCTGTAAGTATCAGAGTATGTGAGCGGAGCGGAGTGGGAGCGGAGCGTGGAGTGGAGCGGTGTGATTTTGACAGGAGCGAGGAGCGGATTTTTTAAAAGTCGGAGCGTTGTGGTTTTCACTCACTCCAAGAGTGCTCCACCACCGCTCCATCACGAGTACAATTCATGCCAACGGCCCGTAATATAACTGCATATTTAGCAAGTATTCACGTTAAACATATTTAACTATAGCTTGATACAGATGGATCTCTCAAATCAGAAGGTTACAATGACAACAATAGCCAAGCGGGAAGTTATAGGTTAGTTCTCAAGGAGTTTGTCTGTTCCTTTTACTGAATATTTTCAGGTCAAAGCATGATTTAAACAGTTACAGCAAATTCACACGCAATCGCTTTCGCAATAATGCATTCAAACAAATGTAATCTTACAGTGTTACTTCATCTGTATCTGATTTTGAATGAGCAGAAATCTGTAAGAAATGCATTGATCTGTAGATAAAATAAAAATATACTGTTATTTTCATCACAAACAAAATTTGCACAGCAGAATACAGTAATTATATTAATGCTGACATCCATGTTATTAGTTTGACATGTGGTAGGAAAAAAAAGTTTGCACACAATAGCCTAAACCACTTTGAAACTCTCCTGTTATTTTATTTTTTATTTTAAAATAGGCTACGTTATGAACATAACATTTCAAACATACTGAAATACTTTAGCCACGGAGCGAAGGCGGAGCGGTGTTTCTGGTATCACTGGGGGCGTGGAGTGGAGCGGGAGCGGGAAATTGTGAACCCGGAGCGGAGCTGGAGCGGAGTGATTATTAAATGCTCTGAGCGCGGAGGGGAAATTGTTGCCACTCCACTCCGCTCACATACTCTGGTAAGTATGTCCTATCCCTTACTAAATTGCTTTTAATGTAATATAGCACTTCTGGGTATCCTTTTCACAAGAATTTGTCTTTTTACTTTTTCACTTGGCAGCAACCTGTTTCATTTCTTCTTGCACCCTGGTCTCAAATCAAGAGTTATCAGCAGAGAATATTCTCAGTGAAATTTAGTTTTTTTTTTTTTTTTTTTTAAGACCTTAAACCTAATGCCTCAATGTAACATTTTACAAATCCTTTAAAATCAGTTTTCTCTGGTATTTTAAAGGATTTATTGTGTAATTCCACAAACATTCCAAAAATGAACTAACAAAAAAATCGAAAGTTATATAAAATTAAACAATTATATTTATTACCCACCCACACACATTGTGTGTGTATACGTATATATATATATATATATATATATATATATATATATATATATATATATATATATATTTAATTATTTATTTTTTAAATTGTTTATATCCATTATATTTATTTTGCAAAATAAATATTTGAAGTAATGCAGCTAAAAAATAGAATGCAAGATTATGTTAAAATCATGAATACCTGTAATATGCCATTTGTGTTGCAGAAGTTACAGTAATTAAACAAGACAGCTTTAACAAGAACTCAACTTGTTAATAATTACTAAAACTACAGTAGCATTTTCTAGATAAAAACTATAAAAATGTCATTATTTATGTTGTAAAATGAGTAAATGCTAAAAAGTTGACATCAAAAAATAAATAAAAAAATAAAATAAAAATGGGTACAAAGATATCCAAGAGTTTGCTTGTCAGGGAGTGTTTGCTCCATCAACACAACCGTATTCTTAGCTGTCTCTCTAACCGCACTGAGTGAATAAAAATCAGAGTTGTGAGAGAAGCTTCAGAGAGACTGAAACTGAACGGATGACGGTGACCAGTCAACCATATACAGTTCTGTAGAATACTTCTCTATATGAAGGACAGAAAAGAAGACATTGCTCAGAAAGGAGTGTGTGAAAGCACCTATAGTGTTTACCGGAAAGCATAACAGTGACCCAACTGCACTGTGGGAAAAGATTTGTGCTCCGATGAGACCAGGATAGAGCTTATTTTAGCCACAAACTCAAAGCTATATGTGCAGTGAAACTGCAGTGCTACCCACACAGAAAAACAGCATCCGTACAATGAAGTATGGAGCTGTTAGGATCCTGCTGTGGGGAGGCTTTCATCAGCAGGGACTGGACATCTTGTTAAAGTGGAAGGAAGAATGGATGGTGCAAACTTCATGGAGCTATTGCACGAGGATCAGTGTCAGTCTGCTAAAACTAAAACTAAATATATATACATCTTTCAGTGGGATACGCATGAGGCCAAATTAACATTTGAGATGCAATGGCCTATGGTCTTCTCAGTCCACTTGAGCACATGCACTGTTTAGAAATGTATTTCTGTACAACCTAAATCTCCTTGGAAGAGTGTCATTAAGGCACCTGTATAGTATGCAACTGTATATACAGTTACAGTTACAGTTATGTAGTGTATATAACTGTAGTGTATGTAACTGTATCTACACACCCCAAAAACTATTACAGACTAGCATTTTAAAATATGTAAAGGAGAAACATCAGGGTTTGTAAAGTGCATTACACAATTAAAAGATGATGAGAAAATGTATATAACATACAGTATACCTTATACCCCTATCTGTCAAACACTCCATCAAACACAATTAATTCAACGTTTCAGCAGCCTTGCATGCCAGCTTTTAAACCAATCAGTGGCAGTGATATTTCTAAAGTTTTATCACACCAAAATAACATCATAAAATGTTTGCAGATATTTTATTTAAATCTATAAAATTATAAAAACATATTTATTCAGATTTTGATATTTATATATATATATATATATATATATATATATATATATATATATTTTTTTTTTTTTTTTATATACTAACAAAATATATTTTAGATATTAAATATATATTATACTGAATACACATCTTTAAATATGGACACATAAGACAACATTTTTGTTTACACACACAGGGCTCCTGTATATAAAGGTTTATGAATTTAATATGAATGTACATGAACCTCAATGTATGTAAAATAGTCTCCTGTTTTATTTTCTATGTATTGCCCTGGTTTCTACTCGAAGGGTTTTCCTTTAGCAAATTCATATTTATCATGCAGGCTGTCAAGCAATCTCACAAATTATATGGTGACATGTACTGTAGGAATTCTCAGTTCTGACTTGTCCTCTCAAGAACCGACACACTCATTCTTAAATACACCCTCTGGCTGAGGGAATCTGGTAACCACAGTAACTGATCGAGCACCCCGTTATCTCCGAGGCAGCACTTGGTGATCTGTACTGCATTGTCTGCGCTGGCACTGATGTTCTCCCAGCTGCCAGGAGGAATCAGTTTACTGAGAAGGACGCCAGACAGCATCCCTTAAAGCCGGCCTGTCACCGAAACTTTGAATCCTCCCCAAACAGAGGAATAAAAGCCTAAAAAAATCCTCTGAAAAGATGCCTGTGGTGTGAATTCGACGAATTAAGTGTATGGTGTCCTCTTTGGTGTGAGAGTGTGTATGTTATTTATACACCAAAGGGATGGAATTTAATGGCCTTCATCTTTCTAAGATGTGTTTGAAAACAGCGAGCAAGAAAGTGCTCAGTGTGATTGTGTCGAGTGTTTTCTGGGGTCACTGGCTGCGTTTGGAGTGGGATACTAGGGTACTGCTTTATGAATATTGTCCAACATATAATGTATAATGTCAACCGTCTTTGTGAATCACAATAACAATAAACATTTCAAACAACAGCATGCTACATTGCTGTTAAAAGATTAAATATTTCGACTGATGTTACTTCATCACACTTAAAATTGCTCTGTTGTATATATATATATATATATATATATATATATATATATATATATATATATATATATATATATATAAAATGCTCATTTGTTCATGTGTTCAGAATGCATACTTTTTCTGCAGTATAAATTATAGTATTCATAGTCTGCACATTTTCTGTGAGCATGGCTTACTGTGTACTACATTTACCAAAATATAAAATAAATACAAAGGGAAAAGAAAATTAAATGGAAATTTATATATGTGCAATATCTTATTAGCAATGCCACGAGGGAAAATGATAAGATGCACACCAATAAATCCAATAAACATCTACATATGTATGCAACTAATAGTCAAAAAAATAGTGGTATGAAAATGTATTAGTTGTCACATTAAGGGTACATGCTGGGATGAACAAATATTTTTTATATTTCATAAAACTATATTAGTAAAGCATATTGGCCATCACTTTTTGAACATTAAGTATTTTTACAATAAATCACAAGAGTTTTAGGTGAGGTTTGTGGCAGCTGTGATTTGTTTGTTTCCACAGAGCACAACAGGTTTAAACAATGGTGGCCAAAACTCAGTGTAATGAAGAGCTTTGCCTCTTGTCTCCACTTTCAGGCACTCATGATATCCAGTGCATTGCTGCTCCACATCAAGAAGCGGCACAATGAGAGCATGTGAAGTATCGGCCTGGGCTCCCTCACCTCTGGAGAGGCACAAAGATGAAGTGGAGCAGACGTTGAATTGTTTTGTCAGAATGCTTGGCAGCACTTAAAAACAAGTGAGGCGTTTACAGCATGCAAAATGCTCACGGAGCGCTCAGAAGGAACACAGGTTTGAGCAAAGTAGGCCAGGTAATTATTCTTTTGTGCTTCGGGCTTAAAGCGAACGTAAGGCGCTTCATCAGATTTTTGCTTTGTGTCTTGGACAGATCTAATTAAAGTGAGAATTTTTTGTCGATGAAAAACAAAACACCTAAATTTGGGCCGTTCATCCACATTCCTTCTGCTTCCTTTGAAATTAGCTGACAGCATCTTAAATTCAAACGTATACAATATGAATAGAAATGTGCATTAAAAAAGTAAAAAGGGACCATTTCTGATGCTATAATGACTGAAAAATCCAAGCTCTTTTAAAAATGAAATTAAAAAAATAAAATGCTACTGTCTGTATTCCAGATACTATACTGCCTGGTAAATAAATACATAAATAAAAATACACAGTTTATCACTGTATGCAAAAATAAAATAGTATAAAATAAAATAAAATAATGCACATCAATATTATAAAGACCAAAACTGACTTTAATAATAAATGTTTCTGGTGTTACTGTATATAGTTCATCTGTGTATGCTATAATAATAATAATAATAATAATAATAATAATAATAATAATTAAAATTAATTAAATTAAATTAAATACAAAGTCAATTTAAAAATTAACTTTAATAATAAATGTTATTGGTCTTACTGTACACAATTCACCAATGTATGTAAAAAATAAATAAATAAACATAAGTAATAATCATAATAAAAATAAAATAAAATAAAATAAAATAAAATAAAAGTCCAGAGATGTTTTGTGTTAGGTTCTGATGGAAGATAACTTTTAAGGTCAACACATTCTCCTACTACAACATTTGTGCAAAGATCTGATTAAAATACATAAATTCCTGAAGAAAAGTGGATAAAAACTTGAAAAGCTGAACTAGTTAAATAATTCAGAGACAAATCTAAGAATCACTCTCTCTGACTGAGGGGAAAGAAGGACAGAAATGGAAGAAAGGGAACAGGAGATTTGTAGGACTCACCTAAAAAAAAAAAAAAAAAAAAAAAAACCCAGAATAAACAAAGGAATAAAAGGCAGAAGTGACTCTTGCAGTGAGTCTAGCTGCCCTTCTTCGGGCCGCATTATTAAACGTGCTCGGGTGCAAAGTGACTCAGCACTCGTTGACATTCGACAGTGGTTCTGAGCCACAAAATGAGTTTTTTTTTTTTTTTTTTTACAGCTAGAAGACGTGGGATCAGGAACAGGTGGGCTGAAGAAAGTGGAAAGGTTGAACCAATGACAAGAAGTCAGTCTATCTGACAGTCAAGCATGCATAAGTGCTGTTCAAACTTTAATCGTCTCATTTCCGGGGCAGAAAACCCCACCAATTCCTTCATTTTAGAGCCAGACCAGGGAGAGTTGCTTCAACCACACAGGATAAAAAAAATATATTTTATTAGGTTTTAACGGCCCCTTAAGGAGGCGTAAGGCTGTTGGATCTCAGAAAAAAAGGAGAAGATGTAAAAAACATGGAGATATTAGTTATTCTAGCCAGAGGAAATTCTATTAGGGTCTCATGTTCATTGGGCCCATGATGCATTCCCAAAAGAAAGTCCAGATTGATAGACGCTCCACTTTTTCACCAAAAACTCCTAACACGTTGCATCCCGTTTGACGGCTGCCTAGATGTTAAATAATTGATGATATTGCCGAGAAACATCTTTATCACATTTGTGCTGGTTTCTGCATTGGCTTGAAAGTGCGTTTGATGGTTCATGATATAATCATGTGCCTCTTAAGTCACTGAGAGAGATGTTTCTTTAAGGAAGCAAAATGAAATATTACTCAATAGAAAAATCACTGCATGAATTAATAATATTGTCATCAAGTTGTCTTTATCACACATACATATTCTCTTTCATAAATATCTGATGCATTCAATCTTACAGACACTGTGCAACCAGAGAATGAGTGCAAGCTGAAACATGTCAAGACTCGCCGCGGTTAGCAGCGCGAGAGGCGGTTAACGCTTGACTTACTCTGGTCAGAACTGGATCAACTGGGGGTTTGAGCCCTAAATTAAAATGAAATCACCTTCCTGTCAATCAACCCAGTGGACCTCAGCAGAGAGAAACGAATGTGGTGCTCATATAAGAGGGAAAATGACATTTCAGAGCATTTGAGCAAAGAGTCCAAGAAAGATGTGTTATATGAAGAGAACCAGAACTTCATTTGTACCAGAACAAGCCAGATCCAGCACCTGATGTATCTTTTATGGATTTTATGGTATAATCTGTGCATATGTTTTATGAAAAATTCAGTATAATGATAATAGTTCATCAGCTTTCATTTCAATGTATTATGAAATGTAAATGTTGATTTTGACCAGTTGTAGCTCTTGTTACATGACATTAAAATAGTTTCTTGGTTAAAGAATACAGTATTTCAGTAATTTACAGTACAGTTCTAAAATTAACTATAGAGAACGATGAGCAATATTTAAAAAAACATGTACTCTTTATCTTGAAGTTGAAGCGTAGTTAGAAGATTACTGCTGAATAGTTATTCTCTAATCCGGATATAACTAACTAGTTTCCGTCAAACCATGCTAAAAAACGGATCGGTTGCTCTTGAGTTGCTTTACTCGTGCAGCTGGGGTCTGGATTCAATCCCACGCTCAATAAAGGCACCTGAGCCATGTGGCCAGCCAAAACAAAGCTTTTACACTCAACTGCAACAATGAAGGCTAACGTGATGCCCTCCACACAGCTGCGTGCCTCTCTGCCAGCAAAGACAGCACAGACAGACAAGGGTGCAGCTCCACCACACTGTCTGCTATGGCGTGTGCGAGTGCATGTGTGTGTCTCGCACTGTTTATCACACTCCAAAAACACTGCCAAAACCAGGACAGCCGCAGGAGAGAAGTAGCAGTATGGGGGGGGGGGGGGGGGGGGTGCATTTACTTCTTATCCTGTCCCTTGTGCATTAATAGGTCTTTAAAAGGGGTCACATAATAAAAAAAACAGGTTTTCCTTGTTATTTTGAAGTAAACCAGTTCAATCTATAATATAGATCTAGAATCTACTCTTCCCAGCCCATCAAGACCATTAATTGAGAATGGGATCAAAGCAATGTACTCATAACATGTAATTACATAATGAAAGTAAAAAAAATGGTCTCCATTTGCATCCTTAATTCACATTTTTAATCTTATATTATGAATGGTTCATCAGTGCATGCTGTTTAAATAATAATAAAAAAAATTAATAAAAAAAAAAGAAAAATCCCCCTTGTTTCCATCAAAATATAATGTCATACTCCACTTTTAAAAGAATACATTCAACCTCTCCAACCTCAAGTTATTTTGAGCCATTCACAATCCAATCAATTCCTAATGAATTGTATTAAATCCTGGCCATTTTTCCCCCACACAGAAATGGAAGTAAAATTTGTTTTACATAAAATCAGACTAAACCTGTGAGAAATGATTTCACACTACTACAAATAATCTAAAACCCCATAATTTAAAAGCCCAAAACGTATGAAAAAAAGTCCAGAGAAATTATCCTAAAACATTTGTCAATTTCTTATCTAATGCAATGCTAATAGAGTGCCTAAATACCACTGTATTTTCTAGATTGCACCATTATATTCTATATCTAGGTTTTCGGATTACGAGATTCAGAGAAAATAATTCTGTATGTACTTACAAACTAAATGAGAACAGAATGATTTATTTCAATAGGCGCATCTGTAGAGTTCGGTGAAGTATAGCCAATCCACCAGAATCAAGTGAATGATGAAATTTCTCATGAACTCAGCTAGAATCAATATCACCAGTGTTTTTACCCTGGTTCAACCGTCTTTCTGACAGTAACAACAGCATTCCAGTTATTAGGGGTCAAGATTGACAGCTGCCTGAATGATACCTTATGTCCCGAATGCTTGTCTGAATGGAACTGCACAATTTAATTTAATAATCAATTCATTAATTCACTATCTTTTGCTAAGAGCCACCGCTAATCTTAGATCCCAAACACCCATCAGTGACTTTTATTTTATCTGACTTGACAGGTCAGTGCTAGAAAAGTGCTTCTTTTCCCTTACTTTGTATAGCTATAGAAAGAGAAAATGAAAGTGAAACACTAATGCTGTTGTTCATTAAAGAGTTGTTAAAGACTGTTTTCTGGTTTTATTGTACACAATTCAGTGTATGCTATTCTAAAAAAAATAATAAAATAAAATAAATAAAATAAAATGTTTGTCAAGAGCTTATAAAGAGCACAACTGACTTTAATAATAAATGTTTCTGGTCGTATTGTACACAATTTATCAGTAAATGCTACACTAAAATAATAAAATAATAATAAATAATAATACAAAATCAAATAAAATCAAATAAAATCAAATAATCCAAACAAATCCTGGTCCTGCCCTACATTACACCAATTTACAGTATAACATACAGACACACATTTGACCTAAAGATGCTTTATGACTGTTTGTACCCTGCATTATTCATACAATCAAGGTCAGTGACTAAGTCCTAAATGATTCTGCTTTCGATTTCTTAGCAATTTGTTCTTCCAATTCACAGGAAAGCCTTCAGCATCCTTCACTGGCATGTTTCATTTAACAAGACACTAACAACCCAAACTGCATTGCCTCCAGGTTATATTTTGTTACCTTGCGGCTTAGTTTTATACATTTAAAGTTCATGAAATTTAAGACATCTGTTCAGATGCTTCCTTTCAACTTTTTCACTACAGCAGGATCGCTCTGACTTCGTGTTCATAAAGGACTGTTTGTAGCTGACATATGCTCATTTAGCACTGCATCCCAGATGTCAAGTGAGTTAACATACTCTTTATTCATTCACATGCCATCTCTTACCTGAGAATGTCACTTTTATTATAAATACACATCAGCTCTGTTCCAAAACCTCACGGGCTGTCCTGCTGTCTACTGCCTACCCAAGCAGATGTCTGACTAAATTGAAACCATAAAAATGTATTATCTGAAACATTTTTGTGTGCACAACATGCAGGACACTAGTTTGGCAGTAGCATGTTGCTAATTTAACATCACCATACTCCAAGGATAGCACACACAAATATCTTTATAGTCCTTTTGTATGCACATACTGTGTTTGTGTGTGTGTGTGTGTGTGTGTGTAGCTCCATTTTTAAATCAGTTTTGATCAGTTTCATGTGACACTGAAGACTGAACTAATAATGCTGAAAATTCAGCTTTGATTACAGGAATAAATTACATTTTTAAATATATTCAATTAGAAATCAGTTACTTTAAATTTTAATAATATTTCACAATATTTTTTCTGTATATTTTATCAAATAAATGCAGCTTTATTACACATAAGAAATAATATAAAATATAAAAAAACATAATTATTCAAACATTTTGACTGGCAGTGTGCACACACACACACACACACACACACACACACTCAAGCTCTTTAGGAAGCTTCCTAGGTAAGTCTTGGAAGAGAACTGTTTCGTTGCCTGAAATCCCTGCAGAATCATATAATTAGACTGGATATTGATAAAGTCCTTGAAACAGAGATGTACTGTACAAGCACATAGAGACAAACACACACATTAATCTCTAAGTCCCAGCTCTGTGTTTGTATAAAACATCCATGTTAAGATGGGTAGACTGAGGACAGTCATGGTGGAAAAGGTGAAGCACCGCTGCTTGGGCCAGAAACACTGGGAAGACATCCAGAACTCAAGGACGAAGGCTTCGCCATTTGGAGCGAAAGGAGCTGACCCAACAGAGAGCTCTGGGAGGGCCCTGTTCTGCTAAAGAGGACATTTGTAGTTTCAGGAAAGCTGTTGTTCATTTTAATACCCTGAAACAATGCTGCCAAATCCCATTGGCTTTTTACAGTAGCTCTTATTCTGGTGAAATACCAAAACACAGTCATAATTCCATAATTCCATTCCGGGTGAAAATTAGCTCTTGAGCTAAAACCTGGTACTATGCATCTCTCCCTTTGAGGTTAATGTTTATTGTACGCTGTCCCTGTTTCTTAAAAAAAAAAAAAAAAAAAATATTAAGCAGGGACTTCACAGCAGTGTTACCAACGAATCACAAAGTTATCTGCAATGACACATGACAGACAAATAGTCAAACTATTTCTTCATCCTCGCATTTTTTTTTTGTTTGTTTTGGATCTGGTCAAAGAGTTCATAGCTGAAGCTGCTCCTAGTTAGTTACTTATGAAACTTACATCATTAACAAAAGTGTCAAAGGAATTTCCCAGCATTTCTGCAGAGAAGCTGTACCCGAAAATGAAAATTCGGTCATCATTAAGACGTGAAATCTCATATTTCCAAATACTGACTGTGCAAAGCATCCATTTCAAAACAAAAAAAGAGCCTTCATCTGTTATTTTTCATCCATGCAATTGTTGTGAGTGTAGAAGACAGTCCGGTCCACAATCACTCTGTATTATCAGCCCAATGTTATTCTATACCTCTTCTCTTCTGCAGATATGTGCGTATGAGCAATTCCACTGACCACGGTCACAGGAGGTCACAGGTTATCACCGTTCAATAAAAATTGCTTTCTGACAGCCATAGCTTTATGTCTCTGATCTCGCTCTTTGACACTTCCAATTTTCTGAGATAGAATCACTGTCCTTCTTGCTGTAAATATCGCTAGCCTGACTGCTCACAACATCAAGGGGCTTCAGTAATGGCCCACTGCCTGGACTTCCTGCAGTTCTGCCTTGTCAACAGAAAGCTGTCAGGGACTCATCTAATTCAAGCAGGAAAGCAACTATATGATTAAAGAGAGAGATGGAGAGTCAGGCAGACTATAAAACCTTGTAGCTAAAGATATATTCCGACAAAACAAGGACACAGTCAAAAACTGAAGAGTGAGGGGGAAACAAATTTACATACCAATTATATAAATATTACATTGTAGCTATAATGTGCTAAAATTACCAGGATTCAGCCAGATTTACTAAAAAAGGAAGCATCTGTGTCTGTCACTGTGAATAGATCTTATTTTAAACTATAAGTGGGAAGTACAGTTTGATGCTTGATAAAAGCCTGCAAAAAGCGTATAATGCATTTCACATATTCTCTGTAGTTTAGCATGCTACGCTAGCACCAGAAAAAAAGAGTTAGTGATTAGACTTAAAATCAACCCAAAAATATCCTACCATTACATAGAATGCATAATAATTTACATAAAATGTTAGGCTTTCACTTTTGTGTGCATAGCAACAAGGAAAACACATTTCACATAAAGTCATACACACATATTACTCAATATCACTGTTTTACACAGTGTTAGTTGATAAAATGCAGGGTTCAGTTCTACATTTACTGAGAAAAATTGGTAACTGTCAAAAGACACAACAACAGGAGCAACAAAAGGGGGCAAAGGACATGATGGACGATAACAACAGAAAGACCATAAAGCAAATGAATCAACACGGCAACAGTACACAAGCAGAAAAGCACAGCACCTTGTTTACAATGCAGATTAAACCACTAAAATTAAATATTACCTTTTACTGGTGCGAAAGCAAAGGCAATTGCCACAGAAGTTCCAAACAAATTGCTAAGCCTCTTAGTCAAACCACTTGTAAATTCTATCCATTTGTGAATTTCATTTATTCACCTCAATAATTATTTATTCTGACCTTGTTTCAAAGGACATACTTCCTGTTATCACTTACTGTGTAAAGCTGAAAGCATTTTTGAAAGCTGTTGAAACACATCCCTTGGGCTTGCTCCTTACTTACAATGGGAATATAACTGCCATGTGGATTTACCTACAATCCACTGAATCAACAAAACATAACTAAATGATGGCTGTCCTTAAGTTAGACTCCCTATGGACTTCACACTTGTTCTAACACTTCCGGCAATGAGATGGAGACAAAACTCAAGATGACCTTTGCTAAAAGTCATAAATAATTAGACCTGTGAAAACTGAACTGCATATATTTCTACCATGAAGATTGATGTTGCTTTTGCTGTTCTACAGACTGAATAGAAATTTAATTTGTATTGTATGTGTACAATAGTGTATGTGTACTTTGACTTGACCTGAGTAGCTGCTTTGTGGCAAAAGGCTTTACACTTATTTTCTCAAGCTCCTCTATAACTGGACGTGGCCTTATCATATTTCATGGGAACAACCTATAACACTGCATAAATTATAGTATGCAATTGCTAGCAGCTAAGAGTAGCCATGTGGCAGGATTACGTACAAGGATCAGCAATGTGTACCTTTAATTACGTCCTGAATTGGTGGTTTGTCTGACAAAGTGCATGATTAAGGGAAATCTCTCCAACCCCTCAATAATCCAGTCGCTGCTTCCTTAAATCCAAGATGAGGCAAATGTTTATATTGGAACCAGGCCAAAATATTAGCACTCACATTTCATCAATGTCTTTTTTTTTTCGGTCAATTTCCTTTAAACAAGCAAGCCTCCGCAATTCATTTGACTCAACAGCCAATTGCCTGGGGTGTTGCATGTTGATAATAACGCAAAATCACAGGGGATAGGAAAGGAGCAATGCACAGATACTTGACCCAGTATTTGAAACTACACTAATTTTTTTGTAACCAATCAGTTGTCTATTTTAAAAGCATTGCTTTATGTTTTGCTTTAGGCCAGCAGAGAGTAAAAATCCCCAAACCGGTGCTGCTGTTTGATATATAACAAGGTGCTTTTGTCTCAAGTATGTTTTATCTTACTATACCTGAGGTAAAAGGAGGAAACAAAGCTTTGATTACAAGCCTGAGAACATATGACTCAAGTTGCCATGCACTGACCCATGTTTCCTACCCATTAGAACAGCTAGCAGCAGAAAGGGGAGGGGGAGGGACAACACAATTTTTCGCCTCACATTGACTGGACATTTACCTCTTATTCCCCGCAGTGGTAATGGATTTTAGGAGGGCGACGGATCATACCTCACATTCTCGGGAGCCGGAAATGGTGTAGGTACAGGGTCCTGTCCCATTGACCAGTACGTCCATGGTCTCAGAGTTTGTGGGTTTGTAGTCCACATAATATTCCTGGAGCGGAGAGCTGAGGGTGCGCTCTGTCTCCCGTGCCTTTTTCCGGCGTTTTCTCACCATAGAATGCTGCTGCAGTTGCTTCATGCTGCTGGGATAACGCTTCCAGGAAACATAGATCACTAGCAAGATCATGGCCACAGATAGGAAGAGGGCAACGCTGCCAGCAATTATCTTGTGGAATGAAACATGCTCAAAATCCTGCTCAGGGACAGATGGGGGTGCAGCCGTCAGAGAAGGCGCAACAGGGTTGTTGCGTGCTATTTTCTCATTCACCCTGAACATGGTAGGGTGGGGGAAATGTCCAGGTTTGGATGGGGAGCTTACAGTTGAGGAGAGTGGCTGGTAAGGGGTGGGGGTCATCTTGCAGATTCCATGTGTGTCAACAGCTTCAATTACTTTTTCACCCTGAACCTCCTTTGGTGCAGCACAAATCATGGTCGTCTCCTTGTTCCCCTTGAAGTTTCTCAGCCAAGCTACAAGGGGGCATAAGCTGGGGCTGCATTCCCAAATGTTACCTGCAAGACTGATGGTAGTAAGAGAGATCCAAGCTGATATGGCATCTTGAGACACGTTGCTTAGCTTATTGGAGTCCAGATTAAGAGTCTGCAAGTTAGGGAGACACTGGAAGATGCTTGAATCCAACACCTGCAGGTCATTTCCAGAAAGATCCAGTTTTTGCAAAGAGGTCCAGGTCCATGTAATTCCCTGGGTTATTGACTTTATCCGATTCCACTGCAGATACAAAGCGCGAAGGTTGTTCAGCCTTGGGAAATGAGAAAAATTGATCTTTGAGAATTGGTTGTGCTCCAAGTGTAACTCAGTCAGTTTGAGAAGTCCCGCAAATGCGTTACGGGTAAGACTTCGCAGTCGATTGTAGCCCAAATCAAGGAACTCAAGGTTTCGGCAATCCTGAAAGACTCGCATGGGAACCGTCTTGAGGGAATTTGATCTGATGTGGAGACTCAACAGTTTGCGTAAGCCTTGGAACTGATTAAGCTGCAGTACTTGAAGTTTGTTGTAGGAGAGGTCCAGATTGCGTAGGTTGGGGATTGAATGGAATGTGCTGTTTTCCAAATGCGTGATCTTGTTGGAACTGAGGATCAACTCCTTTAGTCTTCGAACACCCTGAAAGGCTTGTTTGTCCACTGCATTGATGTAATTGTGGTCTAGGTACAGCCAGACCAACTGACTGAGGCTGGCAAACTGACCAGCCCTGAGGTTCACCAAGCTGTTGTAACGCAGAGAGAGGCCCTGGCATCCCACAGAAACATTCTTTGGCACATCACGGAAGGCATTTGACTCACAATACACTATTTTGCCATCGCAGCGGCAGCTTCGGGGACACGGTTTCTCTCGGACTCTGCCTTGGGAAGCCAAGAGCCAGGCCTGCACGAGCAGGGGGATCATCAGCCAACGGGATCTCACCAGGGATCCTGCATTAAACACAAAGAGAAAGAAGGGATAAGCCATGATTTGGTCAATGCTGAATCCTAGTCCTTTGCATTTAGTCAAAAAACTGATGATAACTGAGAAGGATTAGTACATACTTAATTAGTCCCGCTGCACAGTTTGCACAAAGTAGGTTATCAAATTACATAGCCAATGTTTACTTAATACAATCTTGTATGACAGAGGAAAGTATGAACCTATTTTTTTAAGTCAGAATTTTATTTACCTTCTCGTCATTTTCCATTAATGGGATTACTATACAAAATTTTGCTCTAGAACAGTATTTGGCATTCATAAAATATGCAGATGTAAGTTGATTTTCCTAGTTCATGTACTGTAATTAAAAATGAAAGCAAATATAGACCTTTACCTTGAAGCGACCAAAATAACTATTCAAATAAGGGAGCAAAAACATCTCCCATAAGGTTTCTTTAACAACTGTAATTACACATTGGAACCAATAAACAGGTAAAGAAACCAGACTGTTGACTTAAAAGAATATCTGTCATGGTTCACTGTATGAAATCAAAACATACTATAAAAAAAGAACATGAAAATCTTTGGATAAAGCAAGATAAGCTACAGATGAAAATTAGAGATGCAAGTATCACAACCATACAGAAGAGAGAGAGAGAGAGAGAGAGAGAGAGAGAGAGAGAGAGAGAGAGAGAGAGAGAGGCGAGTGATGCCCAGATGTCCTTGTGACTGTTTTGTTTTCTAAATGAAAAAAAAAAATAGGAATCTAATATTGCTATA
Source organism: Carassius auratus (assembly GCF_003368295.1). Taxonomy (NCBI): domain Eukaryota; kingdom Metazoa; phylum Chordata; class Actinopteri; order Cypriniformes; family Cyprinidae; genus Carassius; species Carassius auratus. Next base: position 4,636,525 of record NC_039275.1, read on the forward strand.
TAATACAAACTCTGATCAATTGTGCTTGATTATACAATACAATACAAAAACCTTTAGTTTGGGTAAATTCACATAAAAAAATAAATAAATAAAAAACATCCCTAAAAATCCTGGCTCTCTTTGCTGAGTTTATGATAGAAGCAGTGATGTCAAAATTCATGAGCGAATCATTATTTTGAGTCTGATGAATCAGTTAATCCAATTCACAACTGAATGATCTGAATAATTTGGGATTCAAATGATTCATTCACAAGTATGACTGGTTCTTCAGCTCTACTAACTGACTCAATGAGCCAGACTTAGAGGTTAACAGCTCACTGGAGAAGAAGATAATTAGTGAATAATTATATAAATCTAGGTCTTTTCATTACACAAACCAATCAAATGACTTCAGAAGATTTTGAATATAGTGCATGAGTCAGGCTTTTTTTTTTTTTTAATCAATGAAAACATCTTTTCCAATCAATGTAGGACAGCAAAACTGTCCAATTCCTCATTGGCTGGCTCAGTGTCTCTTTATGCTGTTATCTGATTGAGCTTTTTCCTCAGTTTGGGCAGAGATAAGGCTTTTTTTCCTCTTTTTTTTTTGAGCTAAGGGTGTGCCAAAATTGATAACAGCCCTTTGTCTGCTGTTCTTGGAGCAAAAACAGGAAATTATTGGTTTATCTTGAGTGGCCAGCACAAAGGCTTACCATCTGAACCTTTAATCATTTTACAACTATTGAGTAAATATAAAAGTAATTGTATAAATGTACAGTGGTGAGCGGCAATGCGTTTGAATCTTCCGACCCAACCACTGTTTACCAGCCTCCAGATCTAGATCTAACTGAAACATTTTGTGTAGGTCAATCGAATGGAAAGGGCTAATCTAATAGTCTTGAAGACAGAGCGTAGGCTGGCTGAACAACGTTATCTACAGGACAATCGGTTCAGTGTGGCATTGCAAATTGCCTTTGAATTCATTTAAAATAATGAGAGAAAAACACAGTCCCTAATCTTCTTGTGAAGAGTAAATGTGTTACAGTGCAAAGTAGCCACAATTTATAGTTATACAACTTAAGGCCTACTTTTCAGTAAATTAAAAAAGTTTTCCTAGAAAAGTCCATGTTACCGCTGCTTGTAAATCCAAAATATGAGAATACAGTGCTTCATTCAGTACAATATAGCCTGTTTTGAGCACAGAGCTTTATAAAAAACTTTACAGCTGGACAAGATAAGTAGCTTTACCTCCAGATGCGCTTCTCTAGACACAAGGCAATGAAGGTCATTTGCTCATATGAAAGACATATGTCCTAAAGACATTAGGACAATTACCTAAACTAGATGTGTACATTTTTCAAAGAAACTGAGGTGCTTGTCACTGAACAAGCAGTGCTGCGTTGATTACTTACAAACTGTAATCTGTTACTGATTTCAAATTACATGATTTAATGAAAATAAAATAAAATAAAATGCAGTAAGTATTGTAATTCATTACATTACACATTTCAGAAAATAGAAAAAAGATCTGCCCACTGTTACACTACCTTTATTCAAAAACTAAAAAATAGCAACGTTTCGGTCAAAGACAAACACACACACAAGCAAAGGTAATAGTTCAATAAGTACTCACAGATTCAAACAGTTTCAATTGCACATTTCAGGTCATATATTCAGACTACTTTCTGAAACATTTTAGATTACTTTTGACCTCACTTGTTTTTTTATATTGATATAAATAGGATAATAATGTACCATATTGATAAAAATAATACAAAGAGAAAGAAATAGAGAAATACTCAATTTGTTGTTATTAAGACCATTAAACATTACATCAAATGTTCCCAAACTGGAGTTTGTGAGTTTAATGAGAAGCTTATAATTAATTAAATCATAAACATTTTAAATTAAAGTAAATCTTTTTTTATTATTATAACAATCAAAATAAAACCTTTAAAAAATAATAATTAATAAAATAATATAATATTACACCTGTTTACCTGCAATAGCATGTGTATAATATATAATCAATAAAAATCATAATAATTACCTGTCTGATCACAGGTAATTATAATCTAATTACAGGTACTTAAATTTTGGAATCTGACTACTATGTACTATTACATGTAATCGGTTATAAACCAGCACTATGAAAAAACTTGCTAGGATGTTCTGGGTAGTTTTGAAATGTAAAAAAATCTCATGGACCACCCAGAAGACCATTTTAAGGCTAATGTAAAGCATTCTAGCTCTTAAAATGATCCACACGTCACTTGGGAAGGCCAGAACAGCCTAATTAGAAGAAGAGAGATGGGTAAATCAATTTAGTCTCTGCAATATTACCAGCCACACAGAACACCTTGGGCAAGATCACATGAAGTTATGCAAAGGTACGCAAGGACACAAGCAGCAACTGTACAACCCAATAGATTTTAATTAACTCTCACTGCATAACGGCTGGAGTCTCACCATCATGAGTCACGCTTTAAGTACAAAAAAGACCTGACCTGAAAACCTGCATTTAATTTGTCTTCCTCTGCATACATGCATGATAACATAAGTGCATCTTGGCCTCCCCCACCTTCCCACATCCAATTCATCACGATAAAGGAATGGCAGCCAAGATGCAGTCAAATAGTGCGTGTAAACCAGCCCTTGATCTCAAAACTCATTCATCATGCCACCAACATTAAAACACGTCTGCATCCAGGTCTCAGTACTGTAGTTTCTGCAAAGCTTTTCTTGTGGTAAAAGCAATCATACAGACTGGATGCTAGATACCCATGGGAAAGAAAAATCTAAATTAGATCCCTTTTAATATCGCAATTGTTTTTCCTACACAGCAAAATGATGGAATGGTGAGCAAAAAGAGACTTTTAGTCTCTCTGGCAGAGAAAAAGAGAACTCCGTAATCTCACATTTGTCTCTTTTATGTCTCAACATCTTAATATATAAAAGACGCCTGTGATCAAAAGTCAAACACAAGCATTCCCATCAAATTCTCCCAACGACAAATGATGCACCTATTCACATTTACTTTAAAGCTTGATATTCCTACTGTATGGCAACAGCTAACTCATTTATGTCTGTTTTCATTCCTCCTAAACAATTACTATTGTAATTATTATTGTAATTAATAATCTGCTATTTCCAGAACGGACCCGAACACCACAATTTTTCTCCTGCTATATGGATTGATTTTTATGCAATGATTATGTACTTCCTCATGCAATTTATTTTCACTGAATAGTGCATACAATAAACCACAAGCATAATTTAAAGCATATACAGTATCACCAAAGCCCTGCAGAAAAGATCACTGTAACGGTGGGCAACGTTTTGAACATTAATCCCATCTGTGATTTGTTTCTGTTTGAGCAGGAAAAGCATAATCCCAAAACAGCAGTGCTAATCTCACACAAAGATAATCTGACACAAAATTGAACAGCTCTGAGCTAATCCCATCACATTCAAAGAGAAGCCTACGTGCAACAGTCACAAAAGAGATTTCACATTTACATTTTTATTTCTAAATATCAAATTTCAAACATAATGATATTTCCATTACCTACATTTTAATTTCTAATTGTCATAACTGAGAATCCAACAGATACGGCTACTTCCTGCATCTATTTCTCATTCACTGACATGTTTTCCGTCTCTGTCCCCAGTTATCTGTTTTGACACCCTCTCCACTCTATTACCTGGAAAAGCTCTTAGCCATTTAATAAGGGACACTTGATGTGTCCAGACGTCTTTCGGTGTGTTGCCGTGACGCGAGACAGGTAGTGAGAACGAGAGGAGGGGGACTGAGGAATTATCTCCGGGTCTTATTCTTTCTGAGGTACTTAACAGGAGTATGACAGTAAGTAGTTGTTCTTCATGCTGTGCTATTATCATATTTCTTTACAGCTTGTTTGAGAATGCCAGTGTGGGACAATGGTATCATCTTCACCGAGTGACAGATTCGGCAACATGCTACATGACATGACAGTTCAATTCTGGTAAATATTATGGCATGGATTTCACTTCCACACAAAGCATTTGCAGTGCAGATGACATATAAACAAAAATAAATAAAGAAATATAATTACATAAATAAGTTAATCTCATGAATGTATGTATATATATATATATATATATATATATATATATATATATATATGTGTGTGTGTGTGTGTGTGTGTGTGTGTGTGTGTGCGTGCGTGCGTGTGTGTGTGCATAAGCCATGTTTCAACCAAAAGTGGAAAAAAGAAAGAAAATATTTCAATAAACTATAAAATTAAAGTAAGCATAAAAATAAATATTTTTAATTACTGAATTTAATATTTAATAACTAGTTACTAAATTAATAAAATATATGGATTAAAAAAAAAATCCATTATATTTTTTATTTATTCTGACATTTGTATGCATCATCACTAGTCTAAAGTACTAGATAGAATCATCATTCCTTTAATAAGTGCATTTGCTATTATAATTGTTGGATGAAATATAAATTAAGATGATTATTTAAAATAAAATCATTGTGTGCACACAGGATGATTTTCAATACTGTATTAAAGTAATGAGAATGTTATTTATTTATTTATTTTTATTGCACATTAAGGTAATGAAAATAGAATATGGGAACTTATTTTTTATGTCCTAAAAATATATATATATAAAAAATATTGTTTTATGCAACTGGTCTTTTCATGGTGAGGTTCACCTAAACATTTACATCCTTTATTATTTTGTCAAGGGTTATTCTTAACAGCCAGCATGAGGAATGTCACCAGAATGAGTCGAAGCTGAGCGAGTCGAGTGAACAGCACACCTGTGAGGCACAGAAGTGAACATCCACCTACATCATCTGCTCAGTAAACAGCCACAAAGGCAGTGCGGCACCCAGCCATTATGATCACAGTACCTTTATTCTGAACACAATCATCACATTTGTTCCATCTATTCACTCTTAAATACTTCCAGCATCATCTCCTTAAGTCATACTTGAATTAACAACTTTTCCATATACAGGGCAATCACTGGAAAAGGAAAAGGGGGCGGGGAGTTATTTATGTTCATATTATGATTATTTATGATGGGGACAACCATGCATCTGTGCTCTCAATTATTACAGAATGATTTTAAAGGCATCGCTTGGGACGATATCTCCTCTTTCCTCAAATTTCAACAGGAAAAGGGGCCAGCAAAACAAGTAACAGTTAAGAGACTACAATAAGACCTCTGCACTCCAAGCAACAGGAATGATTGCATAAAATCATTCATCACAAAACAGTGAATCACAGCTTTCCACTATGTCAGTATCATTTGCTCTGAAGCATGAATCAAAATCTGGATTTTTTATTTTATTTTATTTTTCTTGAAGGATGCAAGACCACATTCTGGATGCATAACTGCAGGTTTTACCTGTCCTTCACAAAATGCATAGTTATTTGGGTCCTATAGTGAACTATGGAAATGCGATGCATATGTCTATGATTCCTAAAATTAAATCTGAAAGCACACATATGAGGCAGCACAGATTCTCTCCAAAATATGCGAGTTAGAAGAATCTACGAGCACCAGAGAATCCAACCAGGGCATCAAAACATCAAATAGAAAGACAGCCTGTTGATCATAACACACTCATGCAAAATATAATAAACTGAAGAAGAAGAAAAAAAAAACCTTCAATATGATGTCTGGCGGTATGCATGATGAAAGTTGCACGCTATCAAGGACAGACTCAAAGATGCTTCATTCCTTTTGACACATGCAATGCACTAATAAATCCCACAACATTTTAAGAAGCGATCTTATGGTTTCGATACACCTTATATCCTATCTGTATCCAAAGAACCAACAGACCACAGAAAACCAACCTACGGATTAATTTCGACTCGTGCACATCAACGGAAACATACCCATCTCTGCATAAATGCGCGTTTGCCGCGTTTCCAGGAGGTTTTTACAGCCTTTCGATGTGTGATTCCTGTTTCCGCATGGCACCGTCTTCAAACACACTCAGAAAAGAGCACCTGCCCAAAGCTGCGGTGCCCGAGATGTTGGCGAGGTTCAGAAAACTCCGGCAACAGCAGCGTTATTTCAATCCCGCAGTTGCGCCGCTGCGCAACATGTCCAAGTGAACAACGGCGAAATCCTAAGAGCTCTTTCCAGGGTAAAAGACAAACATTAAGGGTATAGTTAGCGAGAATGTCCATAAAGAAAATTTCCAGAGTGTACGTGTGCGTATCAGCTATATCCTTCTCATCAAAATATCCTCCGCTAGGTTGGAAAGTTTGGAGAGATTTGCGCAAAAGCGCCCCATCGGATGTTCGCCAAGGTGCGCAGCTATAAAGAAAGCCAAGCGAGGGATGCAAACATCTTTCTTATGTCCTGTAAACAGAGATGTGTTCCAGATATCTGCTGATCTCACAGGAGCTCAGAGCTGCTGCTGTTAGCCACATCCAGGGCGCTTTTCTTTCCCCGAGCATCTATCAAAAACAGAAGAAGGTTTTAAGAGGAATGTGCGAGTGTGATCGCACTCAGCACTGGTGCAGTCATTGCTTAACCTTCTTTTGCAAGTGCTATGCATCGGATTGCCCTCTTCTGGTGGGAAAAGGAGACATGCATCGCCATTCATAGTATTTGCCTGTAAATAGTGAGGCTAAGTATTCTTGAGCGCGACTTTGAAATGACGGCATAAAATATTAACATGCCGTAGTTGCATTTATATACTGTAGGCCTATGGCTACGCATGATTCAGTATGCCTTAGAGGCATAAATGTAAGGTTTAAAGATCCTTATGGCATTTATTCTGCAATGCTTCTTTTAAACAGGTTAAACAGACGTGTGTCCGAATACAATTTGTGGCCACTGTAGATTTCACCAAACTGCTGAGAGCATGAACAAGGATGCATCAGTCTGGAAGGATGAAAACGATTGTCAAGCAACACTAAGACCTTTATAAGTTGTGACATCAGCTTGCAAAACAGAGCAGGAGGTCTGGATTCACAAAGACTGCCCAGCTGTAACATAAAAGGTATTTATCTGACAATCCTTCATTATAAAAAACCCTTTTAGAAGCAACTAATCGACATGCAAGCAAGCTAAATATCGGGAAAGCATCTTTAAAGGGTTCAGTAGTTTACGTAAACAGTTCATCTCTGTTTGTCAGCCACATTAAATAAAACATCCTTCTCACCTTATGAAACAGTTCAAGAGAATATAACCGCCTAATGTCATTCTGCATCAGGGACAACAGCATAATTTTGAAAAAAAGTGGCTGTCTGTATCTGCCCTGTACGGTCCATCTTATTAGAGATAATGGACACTTGAGCTCATATCTGTAATATGCCGCATTTGGCTCCAGAAAATACAGCTGGGAAGCACCAATCACACCAATTCCAGCACTCAGCAACAGGCTGGACGCTGAGGGAATCTGTCCATCGCTATTGAGGATACAGATGATAAAGGACAATAAGGCGACAGCAGGTTCAGTCCTCAGTGGAACCGAGTGTTTGTGTCGTGCATCTGTTGTTCCTGCATTCATCCTCACAGAAGGCCGATATCTGTTGTGATGATGAGCTCAGCACATACTGTGGTGATGCATGGAAAACAAATGCAAACGAGTGTCAAATCCACATCTTAATGGATGTTATGCACAACTAGAGCTATTTGAGAAGAACAAGAACATAGTTTACAGCAGGGGGATACAGATTAGACAAAATAACCTAAAATAAATATGCACTCACCTTCAGGCCATCCAAGATGTAGATGAGTTGGTTTTTTCATCAGAACAGATTTGGAGAAATGTAGCATTACATCACTTGCTCACCAATGGATGCTCTGCAGTGAATGGGTGCCGTCAGAATGAGAGTCCAAACAGCTGATTAAAACATCACAATAATCCATAAGTAATCCACACCACTCCAGTCCATCAGTTAACGTCATGTGAAGTGAAAAACTGCATGTTAGTGACTCCTCTTTACATTATATTGCTTTTCCACTGAAAAAGTAATCTTGTCAATCAATCAATCACCTTTATTTATATAGTGCTTTAAACAAAATACATTGCGTCAAAGCACTGAACAACATTCATTTGGAAAACAGTGTCTCAATAATGCAAAATGATAGTTAAAGGCAGTTCATCATTGAATTCAGTTATGTCATCTCTGTTCAGTTTAAATAGTGTCTGTGCATTTATTTGCAATCAAGTCAATGATATCGCTGTATATGAAGTGACCCCAACTAAGCAAGCCAGAGGCGACAGCGGCAAGGAACCGAAACTCCATCGGTGACAGAATGGAGAAAAAAACCTTGGGAGAAACCAGGCTCAGTTGGGGGGCCAGTTCTCCTCTGACCAGACGAAACCAGTAGTTCAATTCCAGGCTGCAGCAAAGTCAGATTGTGCAGAAGAGTCATCTGTTTCCTGTGGTCTTGTCCTGGTGGTCCTCTGAGACAAGGTCTTTACAGGGGATCTGTATCTGGGGCTCTAGTTGTCCTGGTCTCCGCTGTCTTTCAGGGCAGTAGAGGTCCTTTCTAGGTGCTGATCCACCATCTGGTCTGGATCCGGGTGACTGCAGTGACCCTCTGATCTGGATACAGACTGGATCTGGTGGCCACGGTGACCTCGGAACAAGAGAGAAACAGACAAATATTAGCGTAGATGCCATTCTTCTAATGATGTAGCAAGTACATCAGGTGTTATGTGAAGTGTTTCTGGTTCCAGTTTACCTAATTAATGCAGCCTAAAAATCCTTTAACGGATTTGGATATTAAAAGCATATTAGTATGTTATGTGTATGCCAGGTTAAAGAGATGGGTCTTTAATCTAGATTTAAACTGCAAGAGTGTGTCTGCCTCCCGAACAATGTTAGGTAGGTTATTCCAGAGTTTAGGCGCCAAATAGGAAAAGGATCTGCCGCCCGCAGTTGATTTTGATATTCTAGGTATTATCAAATTGCCTGAGTTTTGAGAACGTAGCGGACGTAGAGGAGTATAATGTAAAAGGAGCTCATTCAAATACTGAGATGCTAAACCATTCAGGGCTTTATAAGTAATAAGCAATACTTTAAAATCTATACGATGTTTGATAGGGAGCCAGTGCAGTGTGGACAGGACCGGGCTAATATAGTCATACTTCCTGGTTCTAGTAAGAACTCTTGCTGCTGCATTTTGGACTAGCTGTAGTTTGTTTACTAAGCGTGCAGAACAACCACCCAATAAAGCATTACAATAATCTAACCTTGAAGTCATAAATGCATGGATTAACATTTCTGCATTTGACATTGAGAGCATAGGCCGTAATTTAGATATATTTTTGAGATGAAAAAATGCAGTTTTACAAATGCTAGAAACGTGGCTTTCTAAGGAAAGATTGCGATCAAGTAGCACACCTAGGTTCCTAACTGATGACCAAGAATTGACAGAGCAACCATCAAGTCTTAGACAGTGTTCTAGGTTATTACAAGCAGAGTTTTTAGGCCCTATGATTAACACCTCTGTTTTTTCTGAATTTAGCAGTAAGAAATTACTCGTCATCCAATTTTTTATATCGACTATGCATTCCATTAGTTTTTCAAATTGGTGTGTTTCACCGGGCTGCGAGGAAATATAGAGCTGAGTATCATCAGCATAACAGTGAAAGCTAACACCATGTTTCCTGATGATATCTCCCAAGGGTAACATATAAAGCGTGAAGAGTAGCGGCCCTAGTACTGAGCCTTGAGGTACTCCATACTGCACTTGTGATCGATATAATACATCTTCATTCACTGCGGTCATATAAGTACGATTTAAACCATGCTAATGCACTTCCACTGATGCCAACAAAGTGTTCAAGTCTATGCAAAAGAATGTTGTGGTCAATTGTGTCAAACGCAGCACTAAGATCCAATAAAACTAATAGAGAGATACACCCACGATCAGATGATAAGAGCAGATCATTTGTAACTCTGAGGAGAGCAGTCTCAGTACTATGATATGGTCTAAATCCTGACTGGAAATCCTCACATATACCATTTTTCTCTAAGAAGGAATATAATTGTGAGGATACCACCTTTTCTAGTATCTTGGACAGAAAAGGGAGATTAGAGATTGGTCTATAATTAACTAGTTCTTTGGGGTCAAGTTGTGGTTTTTTTATGAGAGGCTTAATAACAGCCAGTTTGAAGGTTTTGGGGACATATCCTAATGACAATGAGGAATTAATAATAGTCAGAAGAGGACCTATGACTTCTGGAAGCACCTCTTTTAGGAGCTTAGATGGTATAGGGTCTAACATACATGTTGTTGGTTTAGATGATTTAACAAGTTTATACAATTCTTCCTCTCCTATAGTAGAGAATGAGTGGAACTCTTCCTCAAGGGGTCTATAGTGCACTGTCTGATGTGATACTGTAGCTGACGGCTGAATGGTTGCAATTTTATCTCTTATAGTATCGATTTTAGAAGTAAAGTAGTTCATAAAGTCATTACTGTTGTGGTGTTGGGAAATGTCAACACTTGTTGAGGCTTTATTTTTCGTTAATTTAGCCACTGTATTGAATAAATACCTGGGGTTATGTTTGTTTTCTTCTAAAAGAGAAGAAAAGTAATCAGATCTAGCAGTTTTTAATGCTTTTCTATAGGATATGCTACTTTCCCGCCAAGCAATACGAAATACCTCTAGTTTTGTTTTCCTCCAGCTGCGCTCCATTTTTCGGGCTGCTCTCTTTAGGGTGCGAGTATGCTCATTATACCATGGTGTCAAACTGTTTTCCTTAACCTTCCTTAAGCGTAAAGGAGCAACTGTATTTAAAGTGCTAGAAAAGAGAGAGTCCATAGTTTCTGTTACATCATCAAGTTGTTCTGAGGTTTTGGATATGCTAAGGAATTTGGATACATCAGGAAGATAACTTAAAAAGCAGTCTTTTGTGGTAGAAGTGATGGTTCTTCGATACTTGTAACAAGAAGTAGAATTTACAATTTTGGCTATATGAAGTTTACACAGAACTAAATAATGATCTGAGATATCATCACTTGGCTGAATAATTGCAACACTATCAACATCAATTCCATGTGACAGTATTAAATCTAGAGTATGATTTCGACAGTGAGTAGGTCCTGAAACATGTTGTCTAACACCAATAGAGTTCAGAATGTCTATAAATGCTGATCCCAATGCATCTTTTTCATTATCGACATGGATATTAAAATCACCAACTATTAAAACTTTATCTGCAGCCAGAACTAACTCGGATGTAAAATCACCAAACTCTTTAATAAAGTCTGTATGGTGCCCTGGTGGCCTGTATACAGTAGCCAGTACAAACATAACAGGGGATTTATCATTAACATTGGTTTCTCTGGATAATGTTATATGATGCACCATTACTTCAAACGAGTTATACTTGAAGCCTGCTCTCTGAGAAATCCTGAAAAGATTCTTGTCTGAATCAGGAGAGAAATATGAGCACATCAAGCACTGTTTATAGTTCTAAACACGATTTTGATGTGAGAGGAAAACAGAGGATGAATACTGGAGAAAACATTATTATGGATTACGGATTTGTATTTAGCTAGAAGTGACTGTTTAAAGTTAAAATGCCTTGGTGGATTTTCACTTCAGAAGGTGTTGACTGATGGTCTGGAGTGGTGTGGATTACTTGTGAATTATTGTGATGTTTTGATCAGCTGTTTGGACTCTCATTCTGACGGCACCCATTCACTGTAGAGGATCCATTGGTGATCAAGTGATGGAATGCCACATTTCTCCTAATCTGTTCCTTTGAAGATACAAAATGTTCTTGCATGTCCTGAGGATGAGCTATATATATATATATATATATATATATATATATATATATATATATATATATATATATATATATATATATATATATATATATATATACTGTATATTATATGTATATATTAATTTTGTTAGTTTCATTCTTACAAGTTTATTTGAATTGTAGAAACCTAATCTGTAAGTAAACATCTATTAAAGATGTTTTAATTTGATTCATACCAGCTAAAAGAAAAATCTTGTTAGCTGTAACACTATATAGCAAAACTGTTAAATCCAAATATAAAGGATATACAGCGTGCCTTTTTAAATATTTGTTTTGGAGCTACAAAGTGCATATTATTCATAGCAAACTTGACTGAACTGTTACGTACTGCATAAAGAAGTTGCTGTATTCACACAGGATGAAGTGAAATCTGGCTGTTTTACATTTACATTTACATTTTACAGTGATGTATGTATTTCAATACATATGCCAATAACCTCAATTGCATTTATGATACTTCAAGCATCACACAGGCTGATCATTGCATCTGCTTGCATTCAGCCACATAAAATAATCTACTCAGCACAAATAAAAAAAATAAATAAAAAAAAATAAATAAATCTTATAGTTTGTTCACACCAACATTCAAATTTTTTTGAGATGCATGAGATATATATATAAGAAGTCTTTTTATTCATGCCTGTCTGCGGAACAAAAATGGAACATTGAAAAGATGCCCATTAATGCTTGCACTATTTCCCTGACAGACAGATTTTTTTTGTATTATTATTATTTTTTTATTTTTTTATTACGAACATCTCTAGTAATTTCAAATCAGATTTATGATTATACCTTTGCACTGACTAATTCAGCTCTGGTATTCAGCCATCAGTGTGACACGTTCGTTTTGTGAGCTGCATGAAAAATCCTCCAAGGTTAAAACAGAAAATGGAATTTGCTCGATGGCATTGCACACTAATTAACCTTATTGTACTAATAAGGATGTTGCTTGAGCTGCATCACCGGCCACCCATAAAGCTGGCGTAGGAAAGCTACCAGTCATTAAGAAAGGTGGCAAAAGGCCAGTGGACGTACAGTATGAGTTACAGTATAAAATAGCCACTGGCAGGTTAGTTTGGAAAAATGAGTTTCATAGCTAAACTATCTCCCATGGTCTTACAAAAGCAGAGTCATGAAGGTCAGTCATCCATTTCTTTTCTGACCTCAAATGTAAGCATTTGTGGATGAGATGTTTATATATATATATATATATATATATATATATATATATATATATATATATATATATATATAAGGATGGATATAAGCTAATGAATGGAAAGATAAAGCAATGGACAAAATATAAAATCATGCATACAGCCAACAGCATATATATATTAATACCATACAAACAAACTTTTGCCATTTCTGTCCAGGTTATCTGTGTTTGTATATGCCTGACAAGTAAATGCCAAAATATGGTTCTGCTCAGCAGGCACCGGATCCGCCGTGGCAGCCATTTAACACTCCCTCCCCTTCCTACCAGCTGTCAGAAAGAGCCACGCACTCAGACTCCCTCAGTCGTGAAGATACATTCAGAATAAGCGCAGTGTTTGCGTGAGGTTAAAATGAGCGTGCTCGCCTGTCAGAGTGCAGGGCTCCATGAGGGGGTTCTGGGTAAAATGATTTGCTCTACTGTATTCCTCTCCATCGGGCCCAAAAACGGCTCTTCCTCCAGCTGTCATTCTGTGTCCGGTGGGTCTGTTGGAGGGGACTGACATCTAACAAACACAAACAAGCAAAGGATGATGCTGATAATCAACAGGAAGCAGAGAAAAGGAATACAACCACTGCAAAAGCGCTTACAGTGCAAACATCGTCTACAAGTGTGCCTTACTTCAACTACAGACACATTTACCGTATGCATTTATCACATGCATTTATCCACAGTGCATTCAATACACTTTGTTAGTCTTTATTAAGACTTAATTAGTCCATGAATAAAACCATGACTTTGCTCTACTGTTTGAGCTTTAAGAATGCATTTTATGTCATATGATTAGATGACATAAATAAAACAATTTAACTGCCTTAAATATTAACCCTAATTAAGCTTTTATCATCAAAAGTTGATGGATTCATTAAAGTACTTGATATATTAAAATTAACTTGATATGAAGAAGTATGGGGCATGTTAAATTGTGATAGGGAATGAGTTTGACTGTGTGAAGAAAAATAGAGGTAAAATCACTTTTTAGCAAAATAAAAAACAAAACAAAAAAATGCATTATTTTCATTCAAGCTGTAAGTTTGTACAATTATAATTTCTACCAGAGAATGGTGATTTGTTCATGACAATTTTCATTAGACAATATAGACATATTAAAATCACATTGTTTGTTGTTTATTTATTTATTAAGGATAAAAATATTGCAACTTATAAAATACTAGCATTATACATACAATAATTATCATTAACAATAATTCAAAAAAATTCCACCAAAGAAAGAATAGTGATTTATATCATGACATTTTAGGGGGGAAATATTGACAAATACCAGACAAGTTAAAATATTATTTAATAGTTTTTCTATTTAGGAAAACATACAAGATACAATACTAGCTATGAAATACAGTATGCCTTGTTCAAGACATGGGAGTAAAGTAATTTCCAACACAAAATGAGTGGTGATTTGAGATGTGATGGAAATGATATTTTATTCATGACATTTTATGGGAAATATTGAAAAACTAGTCAAAATATTATTAATTTGTTTGGATTTAAAATATTAGAATAAAATAATGTAGCTATTATAAAATACTACCTTGATGCATAAAATACTATGAAATTAGCCTTAGCAAGACAAATAAGTCAAACAACTGTCATTTCCACCACTGAAATGTTGTGATTTTTAATTATAGGCATTAAGAGATAAATGTTGGACACTGTTACCAGACAACTTAAACTAATGAGCTCAAAAAAATTGTGTTGTGTATTCACAGTCACTTGACTGCTGATCAAAATGATTTATTTACTGACCTACAAACTCCAAGACTAGCAGATGACAGATGTTGCGACAAAGCAGTCAAATTAAAAATGCTAGACATAAAATGTCTTTTATAATTTTTTTAAATACTTAAGGTTGGGGGTTCGATTCCCCGGGAACACATGATACGTAAAAATTGATAGCCTGAATGCACTGTAAGTCGCTTTGGATAAAAGCGTCTGATAAATGCATACTTCTTTTTTTTTTATCGGAATGTTCAAATTTGATTTGGGAGTGAGTGAATTCTCTTGTACAAACTGAACTCTAGATCTAACTGTTTATCAAAGCAATAAACATTACATTCAGTTGTCTGTGCATTACTTAATACTCAAGAGCCAATCTGTCTCCAATTTATGACAGCAAAATCAGCACGTCTACAAACACCCACCCCACTCCTCAGGACTTTTTAAAACAATGTGACACCCATGGTTTCCAGCCTTCTGCTTTGCACAGGAAGCTGTCACCGGCCGAGGCTAATGGAGCGTGAGGACAGAGACGGCTTCACGGTCGACACATAGAGCCATGTGTGGACTCACATGTTGTGCAATAACAGAGAGCTAGAGAAACAGATGAACTGTGGTTATGTTCAAATGTGGAGATAATCATGGAATATGATAGGTGTAAGAAAATGCTGTGAAAGGTGAGATGTGTGTGGTGTGCTTTACAGAGCATCTATTACGTTTACAGCAACTCCAACCCACAGCAAATGAAAACATACACACTACGAACACGTTAGATACGTGAACAATTACTGCAGCTGCTGTCTGTCTGCATACTAATTTAAAAAGAAAAAAGAAAAGAAGAAAAGAAATCGGCCAAATCTGCTGTTATTTGATGGACTGGAGTGGTGTGGATTACTTGTGGATTACTGTGATGTTTTTATCAGCTGTTTGTTTCTCATTCTGACGGCACCCATTCACTGCAGAGGATCCATTGGTGAGCAAGTCATTTAATGCTAAATTTCTCCAAATCTGTTCCCATGAAGAAAAAAAAAGCCTCTACATGTTAGATGGCTTGAGGGTGAGTACATTTTCAAATGTTCATTTTTGGGTGAACTATTCTTGTACAGGCTTTTAAAAGAATCATCTGAGACTTAACACTGAGTTTTGCAGAATAAGCCAGATATGGACTTTTTGGACATTCTTCAAATGCTGTTCTGCTCTTGTTTATGCCATAAAATCAATAAATGTGACCGTAGCTTTAAAATACATCACCAGTGTGCCATGAAGATCAAGATTAATATTAAGAAAAAAAGTCATTAAGTCATAAAAGTCATTTAACCTCGTGAACTCACTGGCTTTGTTGATTTTCCGCATGGCCCCTAAACATTGTTGGATATTTAGTGGTCTCTGCATCATGTGTCTAATCAAATGACCCATCTAGTCTATTGACCTCTGGAGGGCCACCATCAGCTCAAGGATAATTAGACCCCTCCAATCTATTGCATCCTCTTCAACCCCTTCATTCATTTATCAACTAGAGCCACGTCATAACTAATAATTGCATATGAGCTATTATTCAATAAGGAAACAGATGATTGTTTTTATGTGTTTAATGGGTAAAACTTAAGAATTAAGACTTTTAACAGAACAATAAACTGAGCATTTGTAGGACATTGTGTTTTCATGATCATATTCTACATCCTTAATTCTACCCAAGACCTAAACTTAACAACTATTTTACTAACTATTAATAAGCACTAATTAGGAATTTATTAAGGCGATTTTACAGACAACCACTTGCTCAACTGTTCCTTCACCCATCCTTAAGCCCCCTTCTTCACTTCTGGCCATATGGACCTAGTCACTGAAAGTTGTCTTCGAAGTGTCAAGAACTCAAGTTACTTTACTTACATACTGCATTTATTATATCATAAGAAGTAATTATGTATATGCATCAGGCATCAGAAGACTACAGAGAATGGTTATAACTGCTGAAAGGATTATTGGTACTCCCCTGCCCACCCTTCAAGAACTGTATTCATCCAGAGTGAGGAAAAGGGCTCCGAAAATCACTCTGGATCCCTCACATCCAAGTTACCCCATCTTTGAACTTTTGACATCTGGCCGGCGCCTCAGAGCTGCAAATACCAGAACAGTCAGGCACAAGAACAGTATCTTTCCCCAGGGCAATCTACCCCATGAACAGTTAAATGTTCCCCACTCATAAAATAAAAACGTGCAATATCCTTATATTTATTTGTTATCCCTCCACCCTAGTACATCCCTGCATCTAACTTAATCCTATTCCATTAGCATTTATAGCACAATTGTTTACACACTTATTTATTTGCAAGGTTTTTGTGTGTGTGTGTGTGTGTGTGTGTCTGTGTTGTTGTCTCTGTGTACTCGAAGCTTATGTTATTAAAACAAATTCCTTTGCACAAAGCTCTTTCTGAGTCTGATTCTGACTATATATATAGAAAAAAACAAAAACACGCTTAACAAGTTCTTTGAATTGCCCCCATGAAATAAATGTGCTTATAAATAAACCTGCCTGATGATTTCTAGTCATTATGAATTGTTTAAGCATTCCATTACAAGTGCATCTGAATCATCCGGCAGTAAAGAAATGAAATCATGTCATCCCTACAGCATCCTCAGCTGACTCGAACCCAAAGAAAAGTGCCACTGTAGCCCCATAATGCTGTGTTTCTCTGCCCTCTGTGATTTCAGTGTTGTTCTAGCATGCGGGAACATCACATCCTTGATTACTGCCAGCCATGTTTCTACGGGGAATCAATCTCCCTGGCAACAGCCCTAATGTAAGTGTGTTTCTGTTTGGCTTCTTGAACACTGCTTTAGCCGCACACCTCCTACAGTGGCAACACTCTGGCTTCCCTGTGGAATCTGTGAAACCCAAGAAAAAAACAATGCATTACAAATAAACACAATACAAGAAGTTATAAATAATTCACTGCAAAAATAATGCTTTGTTTTGATTGCTTGAGGAGGCGTTTTAAAGATGTTGCTTTTAAAATAATGTTTCTCTACAAATACAAATACAAAGCTCATTCTTGGTATTAAAACATCCATTTCAAACAATGGCAAACTAAAATCTGTGAGTAGCAACATCTGTCAATCTGTAAATTGAGCGATCACTGCTGTTCTGCTATAGTAAAGAAAGTCAATAAACGATATTGTATCGAGACTGTGATCGAATTTGTCAAATACAATAAGCTTTGATATTTTTTTTTGAGTATGGATTATTCCAACAGCCTATCACACAGCAGTCAGTCAGTGTATGCTGTCACGTCTGCTTCTTCTGTGCGTCTCTGTGTGAATGAATGGCGTGTTTCGTCTCATAAATATCATTGCCAGGTCTGTGAAAGAAAACCAGCCAAATTACTAATCAAAAGTAGCCCAATCACACTTTGTGCAGTTTTCCCAAATCTGTTTGAAGGCACCACTGCAAAGTTAGTAAAAAAGCGTAGTGCTCTGGAAGGAGGCAGTGTCTGTGTCTGCTTTTCAGTCTGATTTAACTTTAAGAAGCTATGAGACATATATTACTATTTATACAAAAATGTACTTCCCAATTAGTAGTAATAATATAATTTTTAAGAAATATAATAGGACCAAGATATTTTAATTTATACAGCTGTTGTGCGTTTTAATTGTTAAAGTTTAATTATTTTAATTCATATCAATGTTCCAGTTAAAATTAAATGGAAAACAAAGAATTTATGAAAAACTAAATGAATTATTACAGTTTTTCTCAGTCGCTTTGGTGCATTTTTCAAAACAGAAATTAAATTCTCAAAACTTCTTGTACAACCTCCACATCATTTAGTCATTTATACACATCATAAAACCAGTTTCTCATTCTTTTGAACAAGTTGCGATTGCTTTTGTACATTCATGCAATTGATTGCGCACATTTATCTGCGGTTTCCCACATTATCAGTTGCTAATGTCATGTTGCTCAAAATGTATTATATAGTTTTCTGTGCATCAGTCTTACCCCTCAAAACATCTAGTCTTTAGTTCATCGTATAAGTCATTAAATGCAAAATGGTTAATCTAGTTGTCAAAAACTGCCAAGCACACTTTTTATTTTTATTTTTACACATTATTACAGTTTTTCTCAATTGCTTTGGCACATTTTTCGAAACAGTCTTAACATTCTCTAAACTGTGAGTGCAAATCTCACAACTGTTTGCAGGAACTTCAAAACTTTATAGCTTGTCTGCAAAATGTAGTTACTCACCCAAAACATTTAATTCATGCTTCAAAACCTAGTTATTGTGTCAATAATTTGGCCAAGGCCACCAAAATCTGAAGTGTTTTTGTCATTGTGTGACCCACACTGGTCAAAATATTTAGTTATTTTTTCAACACAACAGTCAACCATGAAGATTAAGGGTTTAAACAATAATCTCATATTTGTTGAGAAAATTCAATAGCATGTAGAAAAAAAAAGAAGTTTATGAACATTTGTATTTTTACAGTGTTTATTTTTGTACTTCATGTGTATATACACAATACAAGTGTATTTACTGTACATGGAAAGTAACTGACAAGAGTAACAAGATTTCACTTTACATTTCATATTTGTGTATTACCACAAATACACAAACAACAAATAACATTCATGGGAAAAAAAAAAAAACTCTGACTCTTCTATTTCCACCTCTTCCTCGATTATTTCTTCCTCTACCACCACCGTGTATTCTTACACGCCTTCCAATTGCTCTTCCACGAGCATGTTGCTGCAGTTCAGGGTTGTGAACGTCCTCCATTCTCATAAAAACTTCTACAGCAGTGATTGTGCTGTGGTCAATCTATATATATATATATATATATATATATATATATATATATATATATATATATACTCCCAAAGTTGATTGGTTACGTAAATGGTTAAATGGTTGATTCATATTAGAGGTAATTTGCAATTAGATTGCGAATGCAATTAGAGGTCATTTGCCAATTTAGCAGACATTACAAATAATGTCAATGTCAGATATATTTTAGAATATACATTCATGTATACTAATTATGATAACTGAATAGATCGTTTTGAATGTGATGGCTTACACAATAAAAAATGTCTGAGAAGTTCTGAAGTGTTTGACAGTGTAAGTGAGAATCGAGTCATCAGTTTTGATCAACAAGCCATATGCAATTATTTGTTGTCCAAACTGCAGACAGTTGTATGTACTCTTTGCACACATGTGCCAAAGCATTTGCAATTTGCTCAAATCAATAAGAAATTCCAATCTGATGTGCAAAAGAAGCGAATTGTTCAGAGATCTGAACTTAATGTTTTGGGAAATAAAAAAATAATTTGAGAACTGAGTCAAAGCAATTGAGAAAAACTGTATTAGACTTTTGTCAATTTGGCATGAATTGTGCAAGTGAATCTTGACTAATGAAGAAAATGTAGATGATAAACCAATGATAAACCATTTCTCTGAAATAGCTCAAAGGTTCATCTCATGAATCTTCAGTTGGAAAGCTTACTGTAGACAGAGGACAACACAAAAGTTACAAATTCTGACAATTGACTTATTTTCATCTTTGTGTCCACATTTCTTTTTCCTTTTCTATATCACAATGACATTGTAAAGGTTGTTTTTGTTGTTGTTGTTTTTTTTTTTTTTTTGGTCAGACTAAAAGTGTAACTGTGAATTCTATCCAGTCTCTTTCAGTCAATATCCCACATACAGTAATGTGTAAATGTGTACATTTGAAATGGATATATGGCATACATAAGCATATGGCATATTGTTCAATACAGAGGTTTACATCAGAGCATCCCTCCAGAGTACACTGTTATATTGACAACATGACTGTCTTATCCATAAACTACGACACAAGGACGTGTCATTCTGATGGCACTGATATGTTCATTGACACAGATATTTATTTTTGAGAGATGAACTAAGGATTTTGAGCAAGAGACTGGCTTTTGCAGGTAATCCATGGAGTTTTGCTATTTGTACGGGTTGTTTTGAGAATTGCACTTACTGTTTTGCAAATCTCAAGAATGATTCGAGAAATGTACCAAAGCGACTGAGAAAAACTGTAAAACAGAAATTAATAGGCAGCTACTCTGCATACTTTAATTGTGAACAAATAAGTTGTGTCCATTCTCAAGGTCTCATAAACACATGGAAAGCACTTTCAGTAATGGTAAATAAATATTGCAATAAATATCGATATTTTATGATATGTTCTTATTAATTTATTTCATCAGACACAATTTTTGATGATAATATTTGTATTAACTCATATAGCACAGATTTTTTTTATATATATATCATTTTAGGATGTTTTACAAGAAAATAAGTAAATTAATATCAATATTGATTGTTACGAAATGGCCCAGCCCTGTGATATAGTTAGGGTTCATACACTCAAATACTCTACTGTGTATTGTTTTCATTTTGGAAACTATTTCCCAATTGGGATTCAGCATAACAGTTGAAAACGAGGAACATGGTAAAATGTTCTATAATTCCTTTCAAACTAAAGTCTTTGCGGTCAATTAAGATGGTAACTATGGTGTGTTTACGTGTCCCGAGAGTGGGTTTATAACCCAGCTGAGGGGGGAAGAGGGACGGTCCTAGCACAAAGAAGTAGTAATGTATGTAGATTCGGAGGTAGAGGCCATTCTTCATCGACGTGGTGTTCAGATGGGGCACACCTGCTCACATCAACCTAAATTATCGGCTTTGCTCTGTAGACTCATGCTAATTACACCCTGGTGATACATCAATGTGGATTGATTTAGCTTTGCTCCATAGAGCACAAAAAGCTCCTTTAATCATTTCCCCATCTAGTCCAAACATAGGGCCGCAGTCTTCAACAAGGCCACAGGAATGAAGTACAGCAGTCCCAGAGTAATTACATGAGTCTCCAGGACTGATTAGACGTGTCCCAACAGCACTCTCTAGCACTGGCATCATGTTTAAGGGCTTGTTATGAAAAGCTTTCATGGTCACAAATTTGAAAATGACCTTTAACTGACCTTTAAGAAGAGCGTCTCAAATGAGTGTCATTTATCATCCGCCTGCGATAAGAAATATTTGATATGATATAAGTCTATAAGACAGAACACAGATTTGTTATTCAGATGGATAGATAGACTGTAAGAACTGCTAATGTGTCTTTGGAATCACAAACACATTTGAGAACAAACAAAGAGACTGCAAAACAAAAATCACATTGGATTTATGTTTTATATATATATTAAAAAAACTATATATTTTTATATTCTATCCTTTTAATATTCTATAATTAATCTCTTTAACATGATTATTGTTATATTGTTTATTTATACATTTAAAAAGCATTAAATGTAGAATATTTTATTGCATGTCATCAATAATATAATATAATAATATAATATAATATAATATAATATATAATAATATAATATATATAAAATATTCAAAATATTCAAATACTTATGCACCCTATAAGTATTTGGACAGTCAAGTCAGACTTAACTTTTATTTGCATTGAATAACAAAATATCAAATAGACTTAAAATAGATTATTAAATATCAAATCAAGTGTCTGCATCTACACTTAAAAAAAAATCTGAAATTCATTGTATTTTACAGTTAATTACAAATAAACATGTAACACATTGACTTAAAAAAGGACATTTCGAAGTAGAGAGAGATTTAAACGATAGATAATAGATAGATAGATAGATAGATAGATAGATAGATAGATAGATAGATAGATAGATAGATAGATAGATAGAATGCAATAAAGTACTCATAGACAGTACAACATCTATTCATACAACAGATCAAAGCCATGAATAATTAAATCTGTGCAAGTTTTGCACAATTTCTGCTCTGTGAGCTGTAGAACTGCAGTGCACCTCAGTCTCCCATTTATCATTAGCAGTGAAAGGTGCTCTCTTCAAAAAGAATTAACTCACACAACTTCTCTAGTGGCATTTCACTGAAGTCATCATCATTGCTTTCATGATTTACCTTTCCTTAATAATTACAGTGTTCAAGGCAGTAAAATCAGGCCTCATATCTTCATGTTCTGCATCATAAAACAAAGTTAATCTTGCCGCACAGGCCCATTATTGGACATCAAAGCTTGCGGCGAGGCATTGCCGGCTGATAATTGTATTTGTTGCATGGACTCTGTAAAGGCCGGCGAGCTGTAAGGTGTGAGAAACAGATGCCTGCTCCAGTGTGCCGAGATGCAGCGGAATTAGTTTTCTCCCCCGTGGCCATGATTTGTCAGCTTCTGTGTGGTTTTTAAATAAGGAGTGTGAAAGTGAAACATCTCAGTCTGGCGAGTGTGTGGTCATTGAAGAGCAGAGTGGAAAAAAAAGTGTTGCGCAAACACTTTAGGTCCTGTACGCTTCTTCAAGGGCTTCCCTGGAGTTTTTGATGATTGTACGGCTATATGCAGTACACAACATCTTTGTCTCCATCTGTTCAACTTGTTACAATCATTTATGTTATTTCTACTCAATTTTCTATAAAAAGTGGTCTAAGAGGTGCGATAAATGTATTACTGTAGGTTGTTACCATTTCTCACCTATTAATTTGAAGCAGCAGTTAAGCATTTAGTGTGCTCAAATTATTTACAGTGTGCATTAAAGGAAGAGTTCACCGAAAAAGGAAATTTGCTGGACATTTATTCACCCTCGGCCATCCAAGATGTAGATGAGTTTGTTTTGTTAATTTGAACAGATTTAGAGAAATGTAGCATTACATCACTTGCTCGCCAATGTATCCACTGCAGTGAATGGGTGCCGTCAGAGTTCTGAGTCCAAACAACTGATAAAAACATCACAATAATCCACAAGTAATACGCACCACTCCAGTCCATCGATTAATATCTTTTAAAGTGAAAAGCTGTGTGTTTCTAATAAATAAATAAATAAATCCATCATTTTAATTTTAACCCATTTGCGCTCTAATTTTTCTGAATGTTTTCATGCATACAGTCATGTTAATAGTGTCCTATGTAAACATGTTCTGCATTTATTTCATGTAAGATTTGTTTTGTTTGGATGATTCTAGAGACCTTCATGATTATATATATATATATAATCAGGAGGGTTTGAGTTCGCCATGCTTCCTGGAAATAGGGGTAAGAAGTTGACAGCCTCATGTGACAGGAAGGGAGTGAATTATTTTTCTTGAAATCCCATATTTGGTTGTTTGCTTGCATGTCATTGAGAAATAAAGTATGGATAAAAAAATACTTACAAAAGGAAAATGACATCTAAACTATGGCAACTAGTGCTGGTGGGCTTAAATGGGTTAAACAATCGCTTCTTGGCAAAATATCAATATTAACGTTTCAGCCATTGAAAACATCCATGCCTTCTTGTTCTCGCACATCAAAATCCTTCAACATATTTGTTTAGAAATGATTTAGACTGGTTTGGCTTGAAAACAGTGCTTGATCTGTGCATATTTCTCTCCTGATTTAGACAAGAGGATTTTTTAATTGAATAAATAAATAATATTAATTATGGTCTTGTATTTTGATTGGAAGCAAAGGTTAAAAACGTCTTAATGATGGATTTGTTTCTTACAAACACACAGCTTTTCGCTTCTGAAGACATTAATTGATGGGCTGGAGTGGTGTGGATTGCTTGTGGATAACTTCGAAGTTTCTATCAGATGTTTCAACTCTCATTCTTGCGGCACCCATTCACTGCAGAGGATCCATTGATGAGCAAGTGACTTAATACTATTTCTCCAAATCTGTTCTGACAAAGAAACAAACTCAGATACATATTGGATGGCCTGAGGCTGAGTAAATTATCAGCAAATTCATTTTTTGGTGAACCACTCCTTTAAAAATGGTTATTGCTGCTGAAATTGCAATCTTTATTTGTTAAGACTGAAAAGTTGGTTCAAATTGTATTCCTGCTAACACATTTCTTCCTGAAGCCGTGGCCGGCGTCACCATGGACAGCTGCTGTTTTCTGCAGGGACCTGATTAGGACCAAGTCTCTGCTCTTGTGGCGTCATGGGACTGCTGTGAAAATGACCAGTGCAACATTATTTCCTAACTTTTCAGTTCAGTTACAGTCCCTCGCTAAGAAAACAAGCACATCTGAACCTTCACACCTTTGTTAAGGCCAGCTAATGAGCTTACTTCTTAATAATGTTTTTATTATTTTTGTATGTGCTTTATTTTAAATTCTAGTGATGCAACCCCAGATCAACACTTTCCTTATCTCTTTTTCTCAGTGGTATTGGGAGGCTTGGTTTTTGGGTCAGTACATAAAAGCACAATGGCCTAAATATTATTGGACATGAATTATTTAAACCACTAAACAAATAAAAAATGAATAAATTTCAATGTGATATATTTTGATATATCTATATATCCATCCATCCATCTTCTCTTTTCTTTTCTACTTTCTACTCTTGTCACAGCAGGACTGCTCTCCAATTATTAACCTTCATTTGGCCTGTTATTTTCTGAAAATGTCCCATCATGCCTTCCTGCAGACAGCCAGGGAACCTCCTGCTGGGTGAAAGTGTGTGACCATCATCTGTCACACAGTATTTTTAATAGCAAACTCTGACCCATATCCTCTCTTTCTTCATATGTTACATGTTTTAATCTGATACTGCTGATTTCATAAGTTTTTAGAATTATTATTATTATTATTATTTATTGTTTTCAGTAGATGAAATATTTAGATTTTGATTTGGATATGCCACATACAGTAGATCCAGAGATGTCAAAATAACCTTGACAGATATAAATTGTGAGTTCGACTGGAAGTGACATCTATTAAACTGGACTTCAAATCTGCTCAGGAACGCATTCAAAAGCTGCTGTGATGCAAACTAGATTTTTGTATTTTTAGTGTGGTTTGCACCAGTACAAAACTCACCTCTACTATGCTGTGTGCTGTGTGTTCAAACATCGACTCAATCAATAGCATGAGTTCATTTGATAGCAATACTTTGTGCACCAGTGTAAAGACAGGAGAAAACCTACTGGAAAATAATCATTATCTTAGAAATTTCACACTCAAAAATAAATAAATAAATAAAAATAAAAAAGGAAGAAAAAGTTTTTCTTAAAAGAAAGCGCATTACCAATAAGTCCATTTCCAATTGAATTTATCCTATTTGTTTACAATTTAGACACATTCATTGCTAATACATTTCACAAATAATTATAAATAAACAAAAATAAACGGATTGAATTGAAACAAAACCTTTTGAAACAATACATTTAGATGTTTTAAGACTGATTAATTATTTTTGGCAATGGTTTCAAAATAAGGATCCATTAGTTAAAAATGGTTAATGCTTTAACTAACATGAAATAAGAATTAGCAAATCATTTTGTTGCAATATTTATTAGTCTTTGTTAAATTTCAGCTCATCATTAGCTCATGTCCATTCAATAATATTAACAGATATTACCGTTAATTTTGTTTAAATGTATTTGTAAATACTGAAATTAATATTTAGTAAAATTATTAAGTGCTTTAGAAGTATTTCTTATTGTTAATTAAATTAATATAGTTAAATAATTTTTACAAATGTAAAATTATTGTGAAGTGTTACTGTATTTTCTTGTGAAATGTACAACCAATAATCTTTTTTTTTTATTTATGATTTTGAAAAATCGTGTACCCATTTCATTAAAATAGTTTATCACTCAGTATGATCACACAGATATAAACTACTAAAAAACTTATGGAAAATGTACTAAATGTGCAAATGGATAACTATGTTTTTTTTATGAATGAATGAATGAATGAATGAATGTGTATGTTACATTGTCTTCTTAGTTTTGTAAAAAAATCATGCCAATTTCAAGCATTGCATATAATGTACATGCTTCAAGGTTCAGTTCTTATCACTAATGCATCATCTGTCCTTGAACTGACCCAATCTCTTACTGCAGAAAAGTGCTAAAGTGACCTCTCTGCTTAGTGGCAAGCCCTGGATCTTTCTCTCCTGACTGCGTCGCAGTGTTAAGCCTGTCATTAATTCTTATTAACTGCCAACTGAAGGGCCCATTAGACATGCAAGACATTTACATAGACCTGGTGCATTTTCCTGATTATCTCCGAAATCATGGAAACCCTGGAAACACAGATAAATGGTCAACACATTTCCCCATACAAAGTGTTAAATATCTCATTCGTGACTGTTACTATAGAGAAAGGAAATTTAATTTATAATGTCCTCGACATTTCATGCTTCCCTGAAGTTTTTTAAAGCAGCCCACCAAATTCCAAGAAAGAAGACACTTTATTCCAACTTACATTTAGATAATAGCCGTTAAAAGCAATTACAGATGTCATGAGTCTTTATTAAAAAGCAATTTGTGTGAATTGCATCATTAGATGTTCTTCGTAGGGACAAAGTGCTTGTTTCAGGATGTAAAAACGCAGAAGAACATGCTGTCCAGCATGCGAGACGAAACCCAGAGACTTATCAGGATCTGGCAAATTTCACATGCAAGAGTTGAAATTTGAATTGCCTCCACAAGATGCTGGATTATAACTGAATTTGAATGACAAAATTAGAAATATACTGAATTGAATCAGAGAAATATAATTAGTTATTAGACAACAAGATAATTGAATGGTTGAGTTTTACTATTTTGATCAATAATTGCAAACAGATTGAAAAGGTGTGTGTAAACAGAATTGCAAACTAGATGTTTTAATTTTCTGAGAGGTGTTTGCCAATACAAAACTCATCACTACCATGTGTTTCCAGACATTGGCTCAATCAACTGCATGCGTTTGTGCACCAGTGGAAGACAGAAGAGTGTTTGGGAAGCCTGCTGGAAAATAATCTACTCAGAAGTACTTACTCTGCTTTTAAAGTTCAAATGTTGCATGAAATAAAATATTGGTTTTCTTAGAGAAAAAATATTATTTACTTTTCACTTGCTAGTAGATCAAGTCAAACTACAAATAAATAGCAAGTAACACAGTAAATTAAACATTTTGAAGAAGAAAGACTGAAAGTGGATTTTCTTGTTAAACATAGTCAAATGATTTAAAACAACAAGCTGTAAATGGGAGGGTTTGGGACTTCCATAGTGGAACTAAACATAATTAGTAAATATAAAAGATGTTTAACAAGAAAATACTATTTTACTCATTATTAACTTGCCATTTCTTTGTAATGAATTGTGAAGTCTACTAACAATCTCTGAGTGAAAATTCTTTCTACAATAATTATTTTGCAGTGAATCAGTGAAAAAAAAAAAAAAAAAAAAAAAAAAAAAAACAAGGAAACCAACATAGACAGCGCATACACAACACTTCCAATATCTCATGACATGATTTGCTCCTTCTCTGTCCCACACATCCTCTAAAGGAACACACTTTATTTTAAGGTCCAATTCTCACTATTAGCTAACCATTAACTATGACTTTTGCCTCAATTAACTCCTAATTTGCTGCTAATTATTAGTTTATAAGCTAGTTGTTAAATTTAGGGTATTGGGTAGGATTATGGATGTCATGCATTATATGTACTTTATAATCACTAATAAACAGCCGATGTCATATGTTAATAATAGGCATGCTTATAAGCGACTAGTTATTAGTGAGAATTGGACCCTATACTAAAGTGTTACCAATCACAACAGCAACAAGTGCTCATGCCTTCAGTGAAACTTAGAAGTTCACAATTCAACCCTGACACTGATGCAGTGTCACAAACATCTTCAAAATCCACCCCCCACAATCTCTTAATTACATCACTTCCAATTACTGGCTTAAAAAGATACAATCTGTATGAATAAAGGAGGTTATTTACTACTCACACTTACTTATGTCACATAAGGACTCCAGTGTTCATCTGAATGACAAGCAGAGATTAGAAATTAAACATCAGAAAAAAGATTATAGTGACTGTGCCATTCCTCTGGATTAATGCATACAGAAGAATACAGATCGTAGGTTAAAGGAGAATCAATGAGTTACCTGAGTAAAAAAATAAAAATAAAAACACTGAACAATGAAGTTGTATTAGAAGGCCAACATCAGCGCGGGACATCCTGTGATTGTAATGCATATGAACCTTATTTACTTTCAAGAGAGGGAAATAAAAAAACAATAAGTCTTAATTTGCCTATTCCAAACAAGAAGGAAAAATGTTAGCCCTGTTTCTAGTGAGGAAGGGTTGATCTGAGAAACAAAACTAGCCTAATTTGCTAATTAAAACTATCCCAAAACCAACCAAATGTGTTTTTCCCTCTAGCGAAATAGTTTTCAAAAGATACTGCTTTAACCCGCAGACTTATAAAATGTGATGCAAGGCACAGCGCAAGTGTGTTTGCTATTTCCGGTGCCGTTCGCATTTTCCCGTCCAGCGCCACGCCGTTTAATTAGCAAATGCATTGGTGCTCATTTGTGTGTGCTAGTCTAAAAAAGAGGTGTGTTGAGGCGCATTGCTGGCCATTGCTAAGGAGCTGAAAATAGACTGTGCCATAGACCAACTCAAACCTGGTTTAAAGTCTGGCGCAATGTTTTTTCTTTGTTATTTAAAGACAGTGGTGGACAGTAACGGAGTAGCTTTACTTCGTTACTGTACTTAAGTACATTTTTCAAGTATCTGTACTTTACTGGAGTAGTTTTATTTTGAGCAACTTTTACTTTTACTTCACTACATTCCAAAGCATAAAATCGTACTTTTTACTTCACTACATTTCATAAAACATATCGTTACTCCCTATAATATCATGTGCTCCGACACGCAGAAGCGGTGTCTGATTCATCATGAACGAACTGAGTCTTTTCAAAATAAACTTTTAAATCGGATCGCGAATCGCACCAAATGATTCGTTTACGAATTAGAATGATCCGATTGCAGCTGTTCTGGTGTCGACCACTCACTGATTCAAATGAACCGTTTAGTGCCAGACGAGTCCCCAGAAGTAAGAACCGGGAGATCTTGTGAGCGCGTGCGTCTGACGTTGCTAAAAGTAAGTTATTAATGTCGAAATTTTGGATTAATTATTGTAACTGAAAATCATATTTAGGTCAAAACTGTCAGTTGTTTGGGAACTAAATCCGTTGTAAAGAGTGATCTATTTAAGCCCACTGAAATGCTCGAGTGCAGACGATGCAGACACATCAATTTTAGGTAAAAAAAAAAAAAAACAACAACAAAAAAACCCCATAAAATAACACAGATTAAATACAATAACTCATGCACGTTCAAATTCACCGCTGCCGTAATGTTAACAGTTTAATTAAAATGTCCAATGTGACGTCTGTTTTTATATTGTTTATCGACAGTAACGTTATACATATGTATATTGTTTGGATTAACTAGACGAGTAGACAGACATGAATGTTCATCGTGCTGAAAATAAGTAAATATTGTTAGCTGATGCTAACTGTCTAGCTAACAAGCTTGTTGGTGCTAAATTGATGTACTTTTTATAAATAATGTCCAAATATTTTTATTCAGCTACCTATATATATATATATATATATATATATATATATATATATATATAAAATATAGATTACATCTGGTTAGAAAAGAAAGGATGTGATGTTCAGAACATGGTAACTACAGTAATTATCAGTGGGAAGAGATGCACCCCGTTTGGCCAGGGGTGTTTTTAAACCACCGACAAGATTTGAGAAGGAAAAAATCATTATCTGTATTTACATTTTTTTTTTTTTTTTCTTAAAATGTTCTTCCTAACTTCAGGCCTTATTATCATGTCATATATACAATACAGACCAAAAGTTTGGACACACCTTCTCATTCAAAGAGTTTTCTTTATTTTCATGACTATGAAAATAGTAGATTCACGCTGAAGGCATCAAAACTATGAATTAACACATGTGGAATTATATATGGAATTATATACATAACAAAAAAGTGTGAAACAACTGAAAATATGTCATATTGTAGGTTCTTCAAAGTAGCCACCAGTAGAAATGGTCTTCCAACAGTCTTGAAGGAGTTCCCCGAGAGATGCTTAGCACTTGTTGGCCCTTTTGCCTTCTGTCTGCGGTCCAGCTCACCCCTAAACCATCTCGATTGGGTTCAGGTCTGGTGACTGTGGAGGCCAGGTCATCTGGCGCAGCTCCCCATCACTCTCCTTCTTGGTCAAATAGCCCTTGATGCCTTCAGTGTGACTCTACAATTTTCATAGTCATGAAAGTAAAGAAAACTCTTTGAATGAGAAGCTGTGTCCAAACTTCACAGTGAACATTACTCTCATCAGCGTAGTCCATATCAACAACAAAAATATATCTTGACTCCATATAGTGGTTATTTTGAAAAAATCCAAGGTATTTTGAGCAGTAGGATTATAAAAAAATGTGCTAATATAAAATTAAATTAAGTAGCCTATATAAAATTGCATCTATCTTGCAGTACTTTTTTACTTAAGTACATAAAAAATTGAGTACTTTTGTACTTTCACTTGAGTAAAATTGAAAAAGGAGTACTTTTACTTTTACTGGAGTAATATTTTACCATATGTATCTGTACTTTTACTCAAGTACTTGATTTGTGTACTTCGTCCACCACTGTTTAAAGAGCATGTTAGTATAGGCGGGTCCGCAACGTGCGTACACGATGCTTATTGAAAAGAGGGATGCACAGCAGCACACAAACATGCCAAATATTCAAAATTAAAGGATTGCAATGCATAATATTTTTTTTGTAGGCTAATTAATTTAACTATATATATATATATATATATATATATATATATATATATATATATATATATATATATATATATATATATATATATAGAATTAGGCTATATACTTGCTCGCACACAAACAGCTCTGTTTCATTTCAGAGATGTGTTCTGTCTTTGTGCTTGCCAAATTCTGCCATGTTAATAGCAAATCCGTCATGGCATGACCGCAACTGGCTCTTAAAGGGAACGGAAGATGAGACTCCGATTTGTTTATTGCACGTTACGTTAAAAAAACACCCATTACTCATCAAGAGAAAAGGGACAACCCATTTAGACCATACACCCGGGCACGCCAACCGTTTTTCCGTCGTTATAATAGCAAAAGTGGATTTGGACATGCCCTGAGTGCACCTGCGCCATGTGCTTTACACTTTAAGTTTAGATCATTAAAACAGGGCCCAAAGTCTTAAAATGGTTTCAAGGTACGAATTTTTTACATCGTACCTTGAAACTATTTAAAGACTTTATAGCTGTTCCCAGAATACACTGCAAGGGGAAAAATACATCCATGATGGTGGATAAGTAAAGAGAAGTGTTGATGATATATTTCTTATCTATTTAATACTGAAGGTGATTAATAAAATACTCAAATCCAATAAACATAGACTAAAATTAAATAGAAAATGTGTTATTTTGCAACATGCAGCATCAAACTAAATTGGATTCCACTGCAAGGTAGTTTTACATTTGCCATTTAACAAAGTTAATGTCTGTACATGATTAATATTTTTATATTGTCCAAAAAAAAAAAAAAAAAAAAAAAAAAACATGCAAATAATGTATTGTCCATTAAATCGTGTTAGGCAACAATACAACTTGTGAATGATTACAATATAAGGAACGATATTACAATAAGGATACTATTTGGCGGTTTTGTATGTCACTCCAAAGTTGGCATCATCTGAGGTATTCGGAAGTGTTATTATTCCTAAAAAGTTAATCTAATACGATGCAATGGTCAAAGGCCACTGGTGAAGGCAGTGAAATACTGAAGCTTCTCTCCCTTCTGATAAAAGATTGCTATTAGCATCCAGGGACACTGGATCATATTTACAAAAACTATTTCATTTCTAAGCAAAAGCCCTGATATTGTTGAGGAGATACAAGTAAACACAAGTAAATGTGCATTTTGATTTTTTAACACGACCATTTTGACTTTCTTTCAGCTTGAAAAAGTGTATTAAAAGTTCTAAGATGTTATGATGGTTTGCCCTACTCTCCATAAGGTACCTAAGGCTGTCATTTGTTTTTAAAGGTGAAGCATGTCATTTCTGTGCCAGCAAACAGAAGTGCAAGAATAATGACTGTTTGCAAATAAAAGTTTCTTGCAAACTCCCCACGGTCTTCCACAGTTTGGCCAAATGTGCTGTTTTTCTTTAGCCTACTAGTTAAATTACACAGATTTAATGTTTTCGTATGATTAAATGTTGCACAAACTGAGGATCATAATCAGTGCTAATGCTTCTCCATGTCAGTGAAAAGAGCAAAGATTAATTTGCTAATTAATTTGAACAAGACGTTTCACCAACATAATCACTGTGATACTATGAACTCTTTACTTTTACCTTTATGATTACCCAAATCAGTATATAAATGCATTAACCTTAAGCTATTAACATTAACATTTATTTATAACTGGGAATGAGTTTAATTGTGTGTGTGTGTGTGTGTGTGTGTGTGTGTGTGTATATATATATGTATATATATATATATATATATATATATATATATATATATATATATATATATATATATATATATATATATATATATATATTATTATTATTATTATTATTATTATTTAATATGTTTTATTTTTTGTGTCCACATCATATACTTTAATGTTTAAAATAACTTGAAACTCTGAAAATAAAATGTTAAAATATGGGTGAAATAACCTTCCATTATCAATTAGTAAGAGATGAATTAGTAATTATTAGCATTTTACTAAATCATTACAAAAATGTAAATGAAAATGAAAGGGTAAACCTTCTTATGTCAGGACAAAAATTAAAGCTATAAAAAACATTTATTTTGATGCTTGAAAACACTTATACATACATGAAATCAAACAACAATAATAATAACTCCTATATAACATCTGTAAAATTCTCTGTAAAACTACCAAACACATGCAGACACAACACTCAGAAGAAAGTTGAGTAGAAAGACTCAAAAGTCAGACACAATCAAATGCCGACCTGCTTTTTGTAAAAATAATATTCATCCAATTTAAAGACTATGCCACATAAATTATTTGTTTTGGGGTTTTGAGATATTTGACCTCGTCTCTGACAGGCCAGTCATATTTTATTCTGCAGTGGGAATGAAAGCTGCTCATATGTTAATGAAGTTCTATGATTACAAACAGAGTTCATCCGGGGGCCAAATCATCTGCCCTCACCGCACATTATTCCACACTCTGCTCATTTCATAACATTCAGCCTAGATTCGTGGACTTCTTGATTCCAGACACAGGCTCACAATGGGTTCTGGATGCTTTCCAGTCCCGCTGAGTCCTAACATTAGATGCTAGTGACATGTTTGATTGACACTGAATTTGCATAACTCAAGCATGTCCTTGAAACACAAGCCCACAGCAAATGGGGACATGCTTTTCTGAAGAAGAAATTAGCTTTGGGAAACTAGCCATTACATTTGTAGGATGTTCGGTGTGGTTTCGTACCAGTCTCAGGTCTTTACTAAACTGAAATCTCTGTGGTATTCTGATCTCTAGATGTGGTTGTTCAGGCCTCACATTCAATGTCAGTCAAGGTCCTTTTTTTATCTCATACCATCAACCAAAGCCTGTTTTACACTTATGAACACAATCTTAAGGAAATCTAAAACCCACAAATTTTAATGCATTTTTATTTTAGTATAATATATATATATATACATTTTTTTTTTCTTTTTTTTCTTGAAATAGGTCTATAAAAGTTTTGTTATTGTTATATAAAAAATATATTTCAATTTAAACTAAATACAATTTTGAATTTATAATAATAATTAAAACTATTATTATTATTATTATTATTATTATTATTATTATGAGAAATTATTATTATGTATTCAATGAATTACTTCATAAGTTTGATTTAAGAAAATATTCATTCTAAAATGTTCTGAAATATTTTAATAAAAATACATTAAAACATAGGTCCACAAAGATGCATTTTTCTTCAGTTGTAGTTTTTATTATTTTCAAACATCAAGTTAAATTAAATGAAAATGAGAGATTTTGCCGTGGCAACTAGCTAAAAATTGAACAAACAAAGCTTTATTTTGTAGTTTATTTTAAACAACAACAAAAACTTTTATTTTTATTTTTTATTTTTTATTGTTTTAATTGATGTCAATAACTCTCCACTAGAGTTAGCAATGAGACTGAATGGCAGAAAATATATCATTTTCTCAATCTGCACTCAGTAGGAGAATTATATTAAATTATTTTAATTTGATAAAATTGTATAAATTAAATTAGGTATTTTTTCTACCTAAGATTTACTTATGCTTGTTACATTTACTAGCAATTTCAGAAACAGTTTCTACACCCAACTTTCGGTGTAAGGACATGTAGAAGATCTTCAGTTTTGTGAGATATGAGAGGGCAACATCTGATAATAAAACTCTTTTGAGAAGCAAATCAGATTGAATTTTGGCAAAAATTTACTTGTATAATCCCCACTGTTGTTCTTCTGCTGTTCTCCAAAGAAAACAGCATTTTCCAGAGTTGAAATCATTCATATATTAATTCATCTCGATCTGTCTCTTTATTTTTGTGTGTTTGTGCATGTTATGGAAATAAATTGAGCTTCCCTGCGTCTGCAGAAGGACAGAGAAGTGAAGGTGCAGTGAGTGGGAGTTATTTGTTCGGGCAAATGCTGTTAGTCGGCCCACACAGCCTGATTCATGCCTCTCTTTTCCATGGCATGAGCAGAGCATTTGTTACGTCCTTGAATGAAGGGGAATCTTGTGACTGGAGACCAAGCAAACAATAAGAGCTGGCAACCCGATCCAACAGCAAACCCAAAGCAAAGCCTGCCATCACAAGAACTATAAAACAAAAATTAACTTGTTTTCTATGTGAAACGTGGTTTAAAGGAGAATCGGTGCAATAATGTCATTGAGTGGGGTGATACTGTATATTGAATATTCAATACTGTATGATATTGCAAATGACTTTCCTTTTCTGCTGACATCATCAGGTCTACCAATTCCTCCCATCCAATCTGTCATTTAATCAATTCCTAATGGACAGTCCAGCATTACTGGATATACCATTTAAGTGTTAAATATGGATCGCAATCATGGTTTCATGATCACTTCTAACTTTGAATTGGTAAGTTTCATTTGTTTCCATAAATCAGCATAAACTGTTAATTACAATGATTTAAATTATAAATTTGATTCAACAAAATATTACACCCACTTGCACTAATATCATATTACATCAAATCATATGTTTAATAAACAATTTAATAATAATACATTCAATATAAATGATGTACTTGAGATGTGTACATTAGTAGTATTAGTAGGATTTATTTATTTATTTATTTATTTGTTTCCTTAGAGGAATGTACTCATAAATGGCAAGACAATAAAATAGTTGATAGATAGATAGATAGATAGATAGATAGATAGATAGATAGATAGATAGATAGATAGATAGATAGATGATTCTGTAAAACATATGTAGCTACAATATCATCAAAAGATTTTACACGTTTTATATTTTGTATATTTTTAGGTATATTAGAAAGAATCATTTGTTTGTTGACTTACAACAGAAGAAAGAACAAACAAGAAAAAAAATCCCATCCATGATTTGAGTGAAGCCAGCTCGATCCATGGAAAAAAAAAATTCCCCCTTTCCAGATGAGAAACACATATGACTCACGAGCAGACATGTTTTCAGTCAAGCGATGGCTCGTCTTTTGTGGGGCTGTGATGTCAGTGGTTTTTATTTATTTCATTGTTTATTTTCAGCTCCTGCAGAGGTGGGCGGATGAATCGGCTGTAAAAGCTCACAACCATACCATGATTCTCACTCCCAGTTTCCGCATCTCTCCTGACATCAGTGCCTCCGCTCGCTGCCATAGGCGTGCGAGTGCCAAAACATGGAGAAATCTTGTCAGTTCGGGAAGTCTTATCTATTTTTCCCAACATGCCAGAGCGTGTCTCAGTCTGTCAGACGAGGTCCTGGCACAGACATACGGCCCATCCAGCACAAGTACCTCACTGCAGGCCTAACTCTACCTCCAAACTGCCACCTATGAAAGTTTAATGGTTGTCTCTGACTGCATAGTGAATAATTGAACAAGGGAAAAACCTGATTCTTTCCTGGATAACGAAGCCGGCAGTAAACCTTAGTGCGAGGAAAGGGAAAATGAGGGGGTGAGGGGGAGATTAAATATAGCAAAAAAAACGAAATGCCAGATTTTACTGCCTAGCTCTCCTCAAGAAACGAGAAACCTCAGGTTTTTTGGTCAGCTGGTACTGCTTTAGGATCCAGATGTTAAACAAAAGTGCACATACATGTATACTTATATAATGTGTGTGAGTGTGTGTGTGTATGTATCCAAATCTAGTCCAAATCTCTAACCATTAGGCCACGACTTCCCACTATTTAAGTCCACAAAAGCCTCAATATGAACGTATTTCTCTTCAGATTTGAGCTGATGTGATGCGCTTCATAGCTCTTTCCTCTTACTGTATGACAACTCTTGTTATTTCTCCCAAGGATGTTTAGGAAAAACATCTGAGAATGACACTTTAATGAAACAGCTCCTCGCGTCTCCTGAGCTCTGGAAAGGAAAAACCCTGAGCAATAAAATCTTCCTGTGGGTCAGAAAGGAAAGAATGCAGCCACTGGCTTTATAAGATCTTCACGTCAAGCCCGTATTTAGGTTTAATTACCGCTTCCTGTCTTTTTTGCCCCATGGGATGTGACTAGCAGCTTAAGGGTTTGATAATAAACTCCAGACAGTTTGCCTTATATACAAACAATACCTTCAAACCATCACCACCAGTTTAATTTCATTAAGAAGGAAAACCTGCCAAGGAAAAAGGCAATATGATGCATTTTCCTTTGATTAATTGTTTCAACAGGCCTGCATTCACCTCTATTTTAATGACCTGAGAAAACAGTGACACGGCATTATAATATTCATGAGATCCCAGGCCTCATTATAGTGACAAGATTTGCATTTTACTGTTGACATGCATTTTCTGCTTTTGTGACTAAACAGTAAAGATGCATTAATAACTTCTACAGCTGTTTTCCGAGGAGGCGTACGGCAGCTGTACATAATACATTTTATTATTATAGGATTGAACCATGAGTCAAAATACATTTACAGTCATTTCAATTGTTTTTACATTAACTGCTTCTCAGATTTTATCCTGTAATAAAAACCCGTACCCGCACAATTTTTATTTATTTAGAATCATCAATAAAAGCTTCAAATATTCTTCTAAGATTATATCCAATACTGTCTTGCAGAGATAAAACCTTTTCCGCCTGGCAGATAATGAAACTGGATAAAACTAAACTAAACTAAAATACAAACTGCATATCAAGGCCTTGGTAACAACCGAATACAATTCTAGCACCATACCAGTGACTTTAACACTGAAAAATTAACTATCGGTAAACCTTGCCCCCTTTAAGCCCCTTTCACACTGCCATTCTGGCAAATACACAGGTAAAGTGTTCCTGCAATTGTTCCTGGGTCGCTAGATTTTGCACTTTCACACTGCCAGTGATGACCCGGTATATGTGCGTGCTTTCACACACAACCCTTGAAGATCCTGTGTAATGTATGAGTCGAAAACGCTAGGCACGTTATACTTTCACTGAAGCAAGCAGACGATCTCTGCGTCAGATCGGAAAGTGAGGAACTAACTGATCTCTGCTTCATTACAGTTTGCACATATGTTTTCGTCGCGAACGTTGATCTTCCTTCAAAACAGCCGGTAAAAGAGTCGCGCGATATCACTTCGACACGGAATTAGATCTGGCTTTTGTTCACACAGCGCTCGTCCCGGGTCGCAATGTATCGCAACCCCGCAATGTTACTAGGTCCCCGACCCGGGTTCAATACGTTAATCAATCCCGGGACGTGGTTGCTTTCAAGGTGCGGTCACACTATCTTTTGAACGTGCAAAATTATTTCGGACGCCGCTGCGAATATGGGCGGTAGCAAGATATAACGGTTTCCCCTCAGTTATCACAACATGGATTAATCTGTGCTTGTACTGTGTCTTTTGCGATTGCGTCGAAAGCGTCTTATTTTATTGTACTCTCTGTCTTTCTCTCTCTATAAATATATACACACTTAACAATAAAAAATTATACAACGTGTCCTCATTCCAATGTACCATCTGTTCCTGTTTCCATTGACACTGCAAACCATGCGGCCTCTTTTTTTATTATCTTTTAAATATGTATTATATAAAATAGGATGCTGCGCTAAGGCTAAAATTAGCACTTCCTTCATTTTTTTATTTCTGTACAGAGAGGTCACGCAGAATCGATCATCTACTGGTCACACGACTTCACATGATGCGAATTCGCAGGTCAGAGTTCACCAAACTTGAACTTTCGAATGCAGCGAAATGCAAAATTTTTCGCATGAGCCTGCGTTTCCGGTCTGACGCATTCGCATGCATATGAATGGAAGTCAATGGAACAAAAAGTGCAGTGTGACCGCCCCTTCACACAGAAGGCAACCCGGCAATGTTCCGCAAATATTGCGGGTCTGACGTGCAGTGTGAAAGGGGCTTTAGTTACTGCTATTAGACAAACAAACGGAGTTGCTACTGACTTTCAAAGACAGCGGTCAGTGTGAAAACCTTGTCCCAAGATGTTTTTGATAAATTTTGGACACGGAAGTACCATCATTTAAGTGGGACTTAAATATGACACTGGGGTATGTATAAAATATAAAAAAAATTAACAAGTAAAAATACAGATCATGATGCATGCAGGAAAAGTCTCATGTTACTGTCGTTACGATCGCAATGACAACATCTGGGATCAACATTGTTTATGGACCTCAGGGTAAGATTCAATTCATTTACATTTAACCAGTTTAATATGGAGAGCCACTGAAATGTAGATCTTTGTTTATGTGTTTTTGACTTAACTACTTATAACTGTACAGTTTGCAATTTAAGTTTGTATGTTAGCATGGACTCCGTAACTTTAACGTTAGTTTTAGCCAGAGATACCTTGCTGAAGCTAAAGATGATATTAACATTCTGCTTGAGCGGATGATAATTATAACTTAATGAGAGTATGGCAACCAGAAAATTATCATTTTTGGGATTGGGGTTGAATGCTTAGGGACATTTTTGCTCTGATTTGTTTGGGTTAAGGAAACGTAATGAAATAAATTCTGTTGCCTATCCTCTTGGGATACCTGGAATCAGTGTTTCAAGTACCCCAGGCACATCAGTTTTCTATTTTTGTAGCATAAACACCATCAAACTGATGAAAGCTTGGAGATGTCAGAGTTATACTCCATGTGCAACTGATACTCAACTGTCATTGGCTCATCTGCGTTTGAGGGGAGGGGCTTACGATAGGTCAATTGTTTACATACAATAAAAATACAGATTTTAAGGCTATAAGGCCTTCAGTATAAATCAATGATATCAATCCTTTTCAAGTAAAAAAAAACAAAAAAAACAAAAAAAAAAACATCAAAGAAATATTCACCAATCATTTCATAACACGTCCAAGATTGAACAATGTATTTTTTTTTAATCTCACATACTATGCTCATATTCTGGTCTTTTATTCAGCTTTATCCATATGGATATTGTCATCGCTGTCTGTCAGCTCAAGCCTCGTCGCATCTTTGATCTAATTTCTGTTGTCCTGAGCGTCCGTCTTCGATTTGTCATGTTCTCTTCTGTTCTCACCTGAAACTTCCTTCACCTTTTTTCTTTGCTTTTTTCTTATAGAAGAGATAATAACTATTGGTGAAAGATGCCCTTTTGACCAGCCGTATGAGGGCAGAGGCAAAAAGCAGAAATCTGCACTTTGGGCCATATTTCAAGATATGACATTTATGTTGACATTTTTGTGTTATGAAGGATTAATAAGTGAGTCTGCTATTCACTTTTCTCCTCTCACAGAAAGATTGAAAGATTTTATTTTCTGCAAAATAGTTCTCATCTCATGGTGTAACAGCAGACTGCCTCTCTCCTCTAACGATATCACCATCTGAAGGCCATCAAACACTTACGGTATGAATCAAGAGATGTTTTCAATTGCAACAGGCTCAATGTTCTCAGCGTTCTGTAAAAACAACATGAGATGCTGAAACAGGAAGAATTTTAGATTCTGCTCTTCTTTCTGAGTCACTTATCAAATTGAATTCCTTTGAAGCTTATACATTTTTATTAATATTATAATTATTAAATATAATAGTTTGCTTGTACATGTATTAAAAAGTGTAATTGTGATTAATCATCTTCTGTACAAAGATAAATGTATTTTATTATTAAATATCAAATAAATTATGCACTTTAATAAATTAAATTTAAGTTTTATTCACTATTATTTTAGTATAACTGATCTACTACTATAGCTTAACAATTATGTGCAAGTGTAATTTGGGAAAAATATACCTGTGTGTGTGTGTGTGTGTAACAGCAGACTTTAGGAATCCTGTACAAACAACTTGAAACCAAAACTCCTATTTGTCCCTCACAGATGACACAACACTGAGAAAACGTGCTTGTTTGAAAAGTAAATGACATTTTACACAACGTGACCTTTATCAAGACTTAATGCTATTAAACCCCTCTCCCTTTTTTCCAGTGACAGACCTGCCATTGAGGTCAGCCCATTGTTATCCAGCTCACACAACTCTGCATTGTTTTACAAGGTTTTGTTTATCCATCTGGATCCACCCCAACTCAAGCCATAAAATAAAGATGACTGAGGGACTGCCTTCCCATTCAGATGATTTAATTTAGCTGCGGTCACCGAAGAATGATTCCACTGTTTGAGATTGTCAAACGCACACGAGATGCTTCCTGAAAAAAAAAAAAAAAAAAAAAAAAAAAGAACCTGATGCTGCATGTTAATAAGTCTGGAGACCCTGAATATCTCCATGCTAGATGAAGTGTAAAGAATGAAGGCTCCACTCAATTACCGGCGGTGAGGTGCGACACTTGCATGCACTTTTAATTTACTGCGCTACTTTCTTCCTATTCCGTCCCATCCTCAAAGGGATGCTGATGAGTCTCTATTGGCTTTGTTAGTGAATAAATCCAGAGGAAGCAGTTTGAACACTCCACTCGTTTTGCAGATAAATGTTTGTCATGGCGTTGCCCCGTCCGTCTCAAAGAAATCCGATAAGGCTGTGAAGACACATGATAATTGTGCACTGATGTAACAAATGTGACATTTAACAAACAAACACTGCATAAACAGATCAGCTGACTGATAGAAGGTAACGGATAGCGCTGGAAGATCACAGGCCACTGAATAATCCCCCTATCAAGCCCAGGGGTCAGCATGTTCACTGCGGCGTATTTGTAGGTGATGAGATGATGAGATTTGTGTTGGTTTAAACACAACGGCTTATCTGCTCAAACGAAGGATTTATAAGAACGGATCAGCTGGTAAAAAGGGTAAATTTTGTTTTATTTAAAGGATAGGAGTTAAGCCTTCAGGATATGAAGATCTCCTTAGATCACTAATGGCGCAGTGAGAAGGCAGGAGACTTGACAGGGAAGTCAAGTTTTATGCAGCCACCTCATGTGCTATTGGACACAAATGAAGTAACAATTTGGGTTACGAGTCTGACTCTCTAACCATTAGGCCATGACCAACAGATTACATATATATATATATATATATATATATATATATATATATATATATATATATATATATATATATATATATATATATATGCTAAAAAACATCCATTGTTTTGTCTTTGGCAATGTTGTGGAATTACAAAGGATCTATAGGTTCAGTTAGTACTAGCATGAGGAATCAGCACCACGGACAGCAACCCTGCTCATATTTAGACTGCCTTGTCTCATGCTGATATTGCAGCTCTTTGCCCTTAAAGAGAACTCTAAGGTCAGCTCTTTTAATACCTTTAAAATCTTAATCATAAGACCATCTCGGCTAACTCTAGATCAATAGAAAAGGCCAAAGGGAGGTTAATAGGAGACAGAATAGTCTGTATGCAACTAGGAATTACAGCAATCAAACTGCGGCCGTCATAACATTTTGTCTGAATATAAAGAATATACAATTTCTAACAACTGTATAGTGCCCCCCCCCCACCTTCAGTAACACATTACAGTATGGTTCTATAAATAAACTACAATAGTTAACATAAACTAACAATTCAAATGCATTTATTAATTTTAACATTTACTAATACACTATTGGTAAATGACCTAGTGCAATGGGTAAATAGCCCCACCTTACAATCGAGGCCATATGTTAGACCAGGTTCTAACCAATAATCTGCAAATTGAAGATGTAAAGGTTTTTGGGTGAAATTGTTCTGATTACATGCCTATCACATTTGATACTTCTATTACTATCCAACCTGTATTTTTAGAAGACTCCTTGGGTTCATCAAGTCGATTACATGCTATTTCAAATGCTGAGTTTTCTGTGCTATTCAAAACCAAGTGCAATCTCTTAAGGCTGAAATATTACCTGCTGCTTTTAGGTGTTGATGAACACTGGGCTCTGTTAAAATCAACATGTGTCAGTAATATGGACTGTATTGCTCCACTAAGACCTAGAAAACATAAATCCCTGGTTAAATGAATTTACTCGCTTGCTCAGAAGACAATAGGCAGGCAGAGAGAAGATGGAAAAAGAGCAAGCCCCAAGTTCACTATG
The DNA here is from genome assembly GCF_003368295.1 of Carassius auratus. Taxonomy (NCBI): domain Eukaryota; kingdom Metazoa; phylum Chordata; class Actinopteri; order Cypriniformes; family Cyprinidae; genus Carassius; species Carassius auratus. The sequence goes on from NC_039275.1 coordinate 4,679,888, forward strand.
AATCCTTTATAGATTTGTTATTCGAGTTTCAGAAAGCTGCAAGTAATGCAAAAATACATATTTCTCTAACATTATTAGGGCTAACGCTAATAACCTGAAATTCTTGTTTTCCATCATAAAGTCCATTATTAATCCACTTAATAGTACTCAACAACAGTCCCCACTGATTTCCTGTGAGGAGTTTTTATATTTCTTTAGTCAAAAGATCACTGATAAACCTGTTACTCCATCTATATATTAATATATATATATTAATAAGAAAGCCATATACTGAGTAATCAACTTTTTTGAAGATATGGTGACAATTTTCACCTCAGAAATTTGGAAACCATGTTACATGGAAGTATAACTTATTGGAAGTTACATGGAAGTAAAACTTATGAAAATGGGAAACATTTAATAATTTGGACATGAAGCCACACTGAAATACCCATAACTATATGATTGAACCATATAAATCCTTATAAATGAAGATTACATAATAAAAGTGTATTAAAAATGAGAATCTAAAATTATATTAAGATATCTTTAATACTTCTAGAATTGCAGGTAAACAAACTTTGGAAAAAAATATGAATGGCACAAGAACGGGTATTTATGTTCAATGCATATGTGAGAAGGAACCAATATACATTTCAACATTAATTAGACAAGAAAAAAAAAAGTATCAGCTTGCAAAGTGACCAATGTTTGGTTTTTGACCACTGAAATTGTGTACAATTTAACACATTTTTAGCACAATTTTTACTCTTGGAGCCATATTGAGATAACACAATCTCAGGCATCAAACCTAAGTTCAAACCAATTTTTTTTCAGAAATTTGGTTAATTTGACATATAATTGCTATATTATTTAGTAATCAGTCATGTGATAAGTGAGATAATGTTTAGTCAGTTGGTCATTACCGAAAATATATCCTTAAGGGTGATACAGTGATACCTGTTTCAAGTTTATATCACTATAAATTATGGCTTATACAACTGTTACTTATTAGGCAAAACAATAAATAAAATAAATAAACCCAATGCACATCAACACAGCAAAAGCACAGATACAATAATCAGACTACATGCATGTTAATATCTGCTTGAACTACTTTTTACCCTTGATAAAGTCCACACAGAAAGTGTTGAGAGCCATTAGGCAGCAGAATGAGTTTCGTTCTCATGCTGTGTGGTAGATTGACCTGTTCTTCAGTTTGTTTTATCTCAGTATATACTGAGAATTTTTGGCACTGAGATTCACATAAAAGAAGTATAAATTAAATATTACGATGGTCCAGAACCTTTAACTAGACCATTAAGAAGAAGAACTTCGCAGATTAACAGCCCTACTGAAGTGTTTTCAACAACTCAGATGAAAGAATATATCAGGCAAGGATGATTTAATTCACACTGTACATTTTACAAATACTATTTCAGTCTTTCTACTTCAATGTGTTACTAACCATTTCTTTGTGATTATTTGTGAAATTTACTAGCAAAGTGAAAAAGTCATGTTGACAGTGTTTCCAGGGCAAAAGTAACAATAAATTATATATTAAGTAATAATAATGTATAATATATTAAATAACACCTTCGAGTAATGTTGTTAGGTCTTATTTAATTCTTTAAGGACCAACAAATTTGGCATTTTATCAATAATGCTGATACAAAACAAATGATTAAGCCTTAAAGTGAATACACACACAAACACGCACACACACACACACACACACACACACACACACACACACACACACACACACACACACACACACACACACACTAAAATTACAATATCAACACATTAAAAGCCTCTGAAATGTATACTTTAGACTAACATATTAAGAAGTTGTCACAGAAATTTGCATTTTGTTTTTTTTTCCAATGGATACCTGGGAATATAAAAGCAATTATTTTATTCAGTAAAAAAAAAGTATGCTTTTACATTCAAATGCTACTAAGATCACACACATGTAACAAATATATTGCTGTAAAAATGTCAATATATGGTATAAAATGGTCTGTTGGATTTAGTGTTGGAGTGCTTGCATCAAACTACCTTATTTGACCTTCGCATTAACCTTGTAACATGAGGTCTTGCGAGTGTTGTAGGCCTTGTGTCACCTCTCTCACATAATGTGAAGATGGTCTTCAGAAGATCAATGCTTCCCTTGAATTGCATGAAAAGCTTTAATGGTTATCAGTGCAAGATAAAGTAATCAATAGCGCTGGTGTTAAATGGAGGCCATATATTCATTCATCTGATCACAGGTGATGAGACGGTCTTTTGCTCATATAATCACACCTCTAGAGATATTCTCAAAGGACTCCATTAACTTCTACATGCTCCCTGCTCTTTAACATTTTCATAAGATGCTCAAATAGTTGCTGACGCAGCTTTGCCATTTAAGGAAGTGGTATGGCTTTCCCCGTAGCAAAGTCAAACATGCCATCAATTCCCAAATGTTGCATTTGCAGAGCAGACAAAATGTTTGACTTGGCACAAAAGCGGGAGGACTGAAAAATTATCATGTTTACATATTACAATATGCGATAAGTCAAAGTATTTACAACATATTTTGTCCTATCTCAAACAAAAGACAACGGCGGCCATTAATTGCCATCCACTACATTTTTCATAAAAGTGGTATAGTTTAAAAAATTAAATAAAATAAATAAATAAAAATATAATAATAATAATAATAATAATAATAATAATAATAATAATAATAATAACAACAATAATAATAATAATAATAATAATAATAATAATAATAATAATAACAATAATAATAATAATAATACAATAAATAGGTATATTAAAATTATAGGTATACTTATAGTATACAATTACATTTTTTATATTTTTAATAGTTTGGTAGTCTTTAAAAGAATAAGAACTAACAACATTGTACATATACTAAACTCCCACAGGACTTTCTTGAACATTTTAACAATAACAAGTTAATTCACTGAAAAAGATTAAACTGATTTACAGAAATTAATCAAATTTACCACCAATGATATTTACACCACTTACCTTAAAGATCTCATTTTTAAAATTCACAAGCTACACTTTCATAAATTAGCCCAATGATACTTTTGCTCCAAGGGAAACTTGGATACAAACACAATAATAAATTAATATTCTCAGCAAAATCATCACAAAAATACTGTGAAAATGAAATGCATTGCTCAACTTACAATAGTTCCCGAAATGTGCATTTTATACTCATGATCACCTAGCGAATCTCATATCAAAAATCCCCTAGGAAAGGCTTTTTATTTATTAGCTGATATTTTGAGAAAATAATCACATAACAACAGCTGGTCATGTTCTTAGATAATTACGCCAAACAAACAAAAATAAGTGTGAAAATATTCAAAGATGAGATTCCCGAAGCAGCGATGATTTTGCAGCCACCAAAGATGATGAGGGCTTGAATCATACAAACGAGGCTTTTGTTGAATGAGAGATTGTTCTTCCCAGAATCACTGAACTGTCTAATTGCATTAGCCCCTTAAACGCTGAAATCTAAACAAGAGTGTGGAATGCCTCGTTTGGCAGATAGAACTAGTACAGCACCTATGTTGAAACGAGGGCAGTGAGTCAGTGAACGACAGACCAACTCACATCATTAGAGTCAATCTGCCTTCACAACAACAGATCTGCCATGAAGATAAAAAAAAAAAACAAAAAAAAAACAAAAAAAACTTTCCTTTGGAGATCAAAGACAGTTTTTTTCCTCACAAACTACTATAAATCTAGCTGCCATGATTGTGTCCACCAACAAGAATGTCACCATAATGATAAGACCAGATCATAATATTGGATTTAATACAAAATTTCATTCAATGTGGGAAATCTTATTAAAACATAAAACAGAGGGTTCCAAAGGCGGGGAGAGACATTTACTAAGAAAGTAATTTAATTAAAGAAATTTGGCATTTAATCACGATTTAGTCACTTTTTTTTAAGAGCCATCTGGAATATTGCAGCTGGAATTTAAACCATGAGCATTTATACAGAATATTTTATATTTTTGCTCTTAATTTGGACTTTATATATCATAATTATGAATCAAAATCAGAATTAGCTTTATTCACCAGGTGTGCGCAAACACACAAGGAATTTGTTGTGCTCCTGGTACATACATACATACATACATACATGCATGCATACACATATGACATGAGAACGAAAAATAAAAATACATTTAGCAAGACTTAGCAATAAATGTGTATGAATCTGGAACAGTAGATTGATTTATGTACAGATTTGTGCATTTTTTTTTTTTTACATATTGTGCACATATAGAACTGTATAAATAATAGAGATATGCATATGTATTTACATAATACTTGAGAAAGGCAATAATTTAAGATGCAGAATGATTTACAGAAATGAATTACAGAACACAAGTAATGATTCATATTTTAGCTGTTTAAGCTGGAGATTGCATGAGGGAAAAGACATCTCAGATTATGAATGTAACTATGGTTCCCTGAGTAGGGAACGAGACACTGTATCCTCTAGGGGTCGCTATAGGGGAACACCTCGTTGTGACCTGTGTCTGAAGCATACATTGAAAAAACAGCAACGAGTTTTGCCGTTAGCAGCAGGTGGGGAGGAGCGTGAGTTGTGACACTAGCCTTCTGTGCCCATCTCTGTTTCTCAGATTGAGACAGACCAGGACCCCCATGTTATTCCGGCTCAGACCTGGATTCATGGAATGAAGGATTTGAAGGCAGATGAGAGCGCCTTCGCCTCCCTGAACTTTTCGACTACTGTCTCAACGGAGGTACCGAAAAGTTTGGAAGGCGAAACCTGAGCATTGAGAAGAAAGCCTTTTCTTTCTTCCTGCTGTCCGCCAGGTTCACCCACAGATGTCTCTCTGTTACCTCCATGGCTGCCACAGACCTGCCCATGGCGGAGGCGGCCTGCTTGGTATCCAGGTCTTTTAGCAGATCAGCCTGATATGTTTGAAGCCGCACCACCGTGTGCTCGAGCTCATTCTCCTCCGTGCCTCAGCAGCGGCAGGTCCTGAACCGCGGGAAGCAGATGGCTGCTCCTTTTTCCTCGAAAAGAGAGACGAACAAGAGTGGAGCTTTTTCATTGGAAAACGCTCACAATGCACGCAGATCCCCCCCCCCCCCCCCCCCCCCCAAAGACATTGTGTGCATGCTCTTCACCCAAACAATTGACACAAAGATTGTGTGTGCCATCGGGTGTCAAATAATGCAGACATGGATACACACACTGTCTAAACACTTTGCTAGTAGTCGCCATGATAGACAGAGAAAAATCTATTTCACCAGTTCTTTCAGATGCATGGTTCAAACAGAACAGTCAGTGAAGATGAAGAAGAGAATGACATGTTCATGTACATGTGTGGACAGCACAGGCTTTGAGGCAGGCTGTATAGACACCGTCTGGGCCTTTGGCTTTCCTTATCTTCTGCTTCCTGAAGACTTCGCACACATCCTCATCACAGATCTTGAGTACAGGCTGAGAAACAGTAGGGGGGAGGGAGGGGCAGGGGATTGATGGCTGTGCTGTGAGACGGTCAGAGCGGGTGTGGGGTGTCAGACCAAGCTTTTGCTTTTCAAACCTGCAGTAAACTCATTCAGGTCTTCAGACAGCTGTTGATTGGCCTCAGTGCTGGGTGAGTCATTACTTTGAAAATTTGACTTTAGAACTTACAATGACTTTATAGCTCAAAATTGTAACTATTTTGCAACAATAATGCAGTTTTTCTTCGTTCTTTTATATTCCAGTTTCACTCCATTCCTGCACCATTTCTTTGTTGCCCCATGCCAAGGTCTATAGAATGTTGGAATGTTAAAGATTTACATGCTTGGGTGGGGTTTCAGAAATAAAACTTTAATAGAGTTCTCACTAAGTGCCTCAGTAGCAGTAAAATGCACCCGTCTTGCGGGCTCATAAGGTCTTTTTGTTAAACCACTTACATTATACAATCTTTTTTTATCCCAACAATTTAGCGAGTTTGTACTTTCGCCGTCCCGGGAGCACAATGAATCACAGCACTTTATGACTTACTGGCCCGGACTATACATCCGAATCAATTTTCATGGAAGTGCCGGAGAGATTAGTAATGATGTGTAGTGGAAGTCTATTGTGGAGATTTAATTCATCAGTCATAGATCTGGAATATCCCAAAGACTTTACAGGATTTAACAAGATCTGTGCATTTTGGCTGCATTTTTATGTGTTAAGTGTCTTAGTTTGAGGGGCTTACACGGCATACTTTATATAGCTATGCTGTTATCATGAATAATAAAGCAACACACACACTTTGTGTGTCCACCTTTGGTTGGTAGTACACGCGGACACGAAGATGGAGGTTACTGGCAGTCTTTAATAAATCCACAGATAGGTATATCCAAACAGAGAGAAGGCTTACACCACACGCTACATAGATGAGACCCAACAGCAATGAACAGACACCAACGAACTTAAACAGAAAAGGCAAACCAGGCTAATGTCCCTAGCATCCCCACTAATTTCTATACGTTATTAAGCCAAATTCAGTTTAAAAACAAAAGTGCAAGTGCAACACATAAGGATCAACTAGATACTTTAATTAAATAATATTATATTATAAAAGATTCTGTATTTTTTTCTGCCAAAATTAGTGTTACATTTGAAATCCTGTATGTTGGCTACTAGAGAAACTGAATCATTTAACCAACAACCTAGATATGAAACAGATTAAATGCCTGTATCTGAACCAGGGCTTCTAGAGCTATTTTGGTGGCCTGGTTTGTGATGAATTTCAAACTTCTCTATAATAACCAGCAGAGATGAGGGACTCAAGCATCCCCAGACCCCAGCGCCTGCAGAACTAATGTGCAGCGGTGGGTGGCCAGTGCCAGGCTAATGTGATGGACTCCGAGTGGCTGATTTACATGCTCACACAGCGGGATGTGAGATTTGAGCCTCAGGCGATGAGCTTCCATCAGCAGGGGATCCACAGAAGAGGGTCTATAGATTAAGAACACCCCATATCCTCGCTTTAAGAGGAATAATGACTGATCTGAACAATACTAGCTCATGTTTTCAGATTGGACTCCATGAGCTGGTACTCAAAACAGCCATGTGAGATCTGCTTATCTATTATGCATGCACACTTATGAGTCAGTGAGGGGAGCAGAAATGAATGACGAAATATTTCAAGCATTTCATACAGACACGAGGCAGTTATGAATTAATAGCAAAATATGTTGCTAATTATCTCTGGCTTTAGTATTCTCATTAGCACATAAGCTTGTAAATGCATTCTGAATTTGGGCATAATATCAATTGTTAAATTATTTATTGTATCAGTTTTATATATGCATGAGGTCAAAGTTTGAACTTTGCGTCTCATCGAGCCACATTTAAAATCAGGATGTGCCTGTGTTATCCAAAAAGCCATGGATTGCATCTAATTCCAGACTGTGTATCAAAATCCAGGATTAAAACGCCCATAGGACACTCCAACCAATTCACAACATGAAAATCTGATCCTTTCTATGACTTCACATGATTTATTTTGAAGAATTAATGTCAAAACTCCTCTGGGAAAATATGGCACTAGGGTAGGAAAACATTGTGTTTGAAGTTGATTTGAAAATTAAATAATTAAATAAAATAAACCATCATAATATTGACTATTTTCCACTGTGATACTAAAAATCTAAATCACTTGCTGCCTTAAAGTTTAGTATCATCAAATTAACTATACATTTCAACTTAAGTCATATAAAACTTTCTTAAAATGTTGAAAGTTGAAATTAGTTGTGAGTATGGAGAGGAAAAAAAGGTGCCATGAATTAATCATATTATTATTATTATTATTATTAAGTTGTTGTTGTTGTTTTTTTTACAATGTACTCTTGGTCTGTGAATTATATTTGTCTCGCTTTTTTTCCAAAACACTATGTAAAGACACTATAAAAATGAATAAATGAATGAATGAATGAATGAATGAATATTTTTATTAGTAGTAGTAGTAGTAGTAGTATTTATTTTCTACAAACTTGTGGTTATGTGGCTAGGTGGTTGCTTACTGTCACAAAGCCAACCAACCAACCAATCAACCAATCAATCAATCAATCAATCAATCAATCAATCAATCAATCAATCAATCCACCCTCCGTCGGTTTCAATTGTGGGTTTCTTTTTTTCCTATTTGATCCTCAAGAAGACAAAAACTTCTTCAAAAACTGATCCCAAAGAAAAGTTGAAGAAAACATATATAGCGCTTCCCTTTAAATGGTTAAACTGTAATTGTAAATATAATGTAAACATAAAGTCTGAGCCAATATCAGTGGAGTGTGTGTATACAATTTTCATTCATTATAAGAAGGGCCAATATCTTACAGAGAGACGAATTGAAGTAAATTAAAATTGAAAATTCATAATGTCAGTCTAATTTATTGTGCTGTAAATAATGCATTTGTTTGCATTTGTGTGTGAAGAAAATGAAACACTAAATATATGTAGAAAAAAAAATTATATACGTGTGTGTATGAGGTGTGTGTGTGTGGCTTTGGAGAGTGACCAAATGAAACGTCAAATATAATCATATTTGCGTCCAGTATACCATTAAAAAAGAGGAATAATGTAGTACGTTTCTTTCATTCCCCCTTATGTTCTCATCAACAATAAGCACAAGTGAATGTAAAGGCTTTGTGGAATATGAATACAATAATTAGGCATGATATTGTCAGCACACAATGTTTATTCAGATGCTCGACAGAGATAGAACGTGTCATGGATGTGTCAACTGACTTGACATCTATCAAATGTAATTTCAGTTAACAATAATTTTGAGCTACAGTTTTTTATGGTTTGAAATGAAACTGCTACTCGCTGTCAGTGAATGAATCAGTACATATTACATAAAAATGAACATAAATACATACATTTTTAAAATATAATTTATAATAACATTCAGAAACTGTATATAGACTACTTTTTTACTTCAATTGTTGTACTACTTATAGGAGTGGCTGAATTACAAACGGTGTCTTTTGTATTATGGGGAAATATAGTCCTAATTTTTCTATGCTAAAGTCATTCACACCAGCATAACAACATTGTGACGAGCGGAGCGGGGCTGAGAGGCGTGGGAACAGGAGCGAGGCCGGTGGAGTGATTGGAAATGAGCGACACCTGCTCGACTCACCAGTCTCGAGTCCCACGGAGGAGATGGAGGGATATAAAACCAGAGCAACGACAGTGAAGGACGAGAGAGGACCAGGCCTGGGTTGTAGTTGTGTTTTGGTTTTGATTTGTGGGCGTCAGTCGTCCGTGAGGGGCTGACGCACTGTTTTGTCTTTATTTTGATTATTAAAGCTTTCATTTTGATTGTCCGCTGGTTCCCGCCTCCTTCTTCCCATAGTTATGGAGTTTTTATTGTTACAAACATATTATCTCAAGCCTAACCCAAAAGATGCGACACATCTCTTGATGTACAGCATCACACAAATTGAAGAGGGAAGCAAGTGTAAAGTATCACAAAGACCTAGTGTGGTCTGGGGCACAAGATAAATTAGAACTTTTTATCGTTCACATTCTAAGAAAAAGTAAAGATTCTCTTAACATATGTTGACAGAAGTTCAGCACAAAGTTCAGAGTGCAAAAGAAAAATGTTTAATTAGCCATATAAGTAGCCTAAAAACTTTACTCAACCTTTAATCAAGGCCATCCAGGATGTAGATGTTGATGTGTTGTGAATGGGTGCCATCATCTCGTCTGAATTAGGAGAGAAATATGCACAGATTAATCATAGTTTGCAAGCAAAAACAGTTCAAAACAAATACGTGGGTGGATTTTGATGTGAGAGAACAGCAGGGGAGGGACATTTTCAATGGAGGAAGCGTTACTATGGATTATATGCTCATATTGGCTAGAAACAATGGTTTAAATTAAAATAAATAAATTAATACATAAAATAATAATAATAATAAATAAATGAATAAAAAAAACCTTAATCATGGATTTGTTTCTCACAAAGACAAAACTTTCACTTTAGATGTTAAGTGATGGACTGGAGTGGTGCGGATTACTGTGATGTTTTTATCAGCTGTATGAACTCTCATTCTGACGGCACCCATTCACTGCAGAGCATCCATTGATGAGCAAGCGATGGAATGCTAAACTTCCCTGAATATGTTTTTTTTTTTTTTTTTTAATGATAAAACAAACTCATCTACATCTTGGATGACCTAAGGGTGAGTACATTTCCAGCTAATTTTTGGGTTGAGCTATTCCTCTAAGGATTAACCATCCCGACGACAAGTTACACATGGACAAATACAACTCACATTTTCTAGCCTCAACAGCTGCATTAAACAATGTCATTTCTAACTACATCAGCACAGAGTATGCAAATGTGGACATTATCATACAAATAAAACACAGCAGTGACGCGGCATGACCCTCCACCTTCAAAGGAGCACACAGAGCACTGACTCCCACACTCAGATGTCTACAGGGAGCAAGGGTATTGATAAAGGGGCACGAATATGTTTGAGAGTCATAAATCCAATAGACTGGGAGCTCTCGAGACCTGCGGAGCCTGTAAATCTAATGATGGATGCACCGAGAGCATTTTCACTCCCTTCAGCCCCTGAGTCAGCAGCTGCTCAGCCTCACAAGGCAAATGCGAACAAGAACGGGACATACATCAAAACTAAGGTCACCCCGTGTGACTGAAGCACTCCATGTCATCTCAAGCGAGACGGCCTTAGACTCTGGAAAGAGCCGGTGGGCTCTTGAGAGGTGGATGGCACAGGCAAATCAGCCTGTGAAAGACGCCCCTGGGATTTTAGGAACAAATTTCAGGTGGAGAGAGAAAAAGAAGAGAGAGAAACAATGTTCAAAACCTAGTGAACCGCTCACTTGAACTGCTTTTTAAAGCTGCTGTAAGCAACGTTAGACATTCTGGAATTACCACACTTAGCCAATCAATTAGATACATTCTCCCTTTCCAAAACCCCAAATGACAAATTTACTACTAACAACTGAAGCTGAAAAAAGTATTTAGCAACTGTACAATGACCTGCTTAAACTATCACACACTTTCATCTTCCCATTTGCAGGAATGCACAAGATGATAACTGCCTAAATAAGATATCTAAGGGATCTAAATTTCATTTCACTAAATTCTAAGGCAGCATCGGATGTCTTTGTTGCAAAGACAATCCTAGCATGGATTCTGTCAAGAAATGAGATTGGGTTCACAAGGATGAGAGGACAACATTTTTACACAGAAATCCTGAATGATTAAATACATGAAAATAGTTTTCAGGTGCATTCTGTTTTAAATTATCATCTTGTTATAAATTCAGTTCTACTGAGTATGAATGATCATATGTAGTAAAAGACGACAATATGCAAGCACTCTATATACTATATATTTTCAAATACATGTTTGCGATCGCAGGCTTTTATATACAGTAACTTCAGATATGTTAATTTGTTAGCCATACTTAATTCAAGCCAATAAAGTTTTCTCCTTGTTTTATGTTGATGTCACAGCTTGCAGGCTAAGCAAAAGATGCTCGTGCTTGTGACTCTTTAGCTCCGCCCACGACACGCCTCCAGGAGCTCGACTGGTTTTGAGAAAAGTAGTGCATCTGTATCCTTCTTTTATGAATCTGATCAATCTAAAGACTCTTCTGAGGTATGAAGGATGCAATGCTACTCTATAGGTACCAAAGACTAACCTAAGACACAAATATACATAAAATTACATATAAATATCAGATGGAAAACTTAAATTAAAAAGGTATATTTCAAATGATTTCTGAAATATGTTCTAAATAAGTACTAGTTCTAAATAAGTACTAAAATTACTAAAACAAAAACTGAAATAAATGTTTATTAAAGATGTAGAAACTGATAAAAAAAACTAATAAAATTAGCACATAAAATTACAAAAACTTGAAAAAAAATAAAACAACAAATGGAAAACATTAAAAATGTTAATTCAAATTGAATATAAATATTAGATTACTGAATGATAACTGAAAAAAAAGCTTAGGTTGAATTAATAATAAAAAAAGAGTTAATTAAAGCTATAGAGCTATTTAAAAAAAAAGGAAAATGACAAAAGCATATAAGAAAATGTCTAAAACTTAAACTTAAAATAAAAAAGAAAACAGAAAATATGAAAAAAGCTAATTCAAAAATAAAAGTACTATAACACTATAATAATACAAAAATGACACTGCCAATATCTATTAAATCATTGGAAAAGAAGCATTGATAAAATAACTTCTTTTGACAAAAAAATGAAAGGATGCAAAGCATTGTCCATGCAGAAATACATGCATTGTGATGAACTTACCAAGAGATAGCTAAAAAATAGCTCCATCCAATTAAAATTGACTATTTTAGTTCTATACATATGAAGGTATTTTTGGTTCAAATTAACTGAGCACCTGTGGCAGTGCGATTTGTAGTTGTAGAGAAAAGCCACACATGTGTATCAGTAAATTTGAAGTCACAGAGTGAAATGTTTTAAGAGTTGCAAACCTGTAGCCTGTTTTTCTCTCCCACAAACACAACACAACAGTTACACCTTCACAAATTCTTCATTGCAGGTGCACAAATCCTATTCTACAAATCACACATTTAGAAACTCGTACGCTCACATTTTTGAAACAATTGCTGCAGTGAATGTGGTGCAAAACGCATTTACACACCCGCATCAAGAAATGTGCAGTCGTGGAGGAATGTTGAACATCCGCAAATCAGTACGTGAATTCATCAAATGAGAGTTGCACACTTGTAGAATATTTTCTCAGAAATGTCTTGTATATTTTTCTAACACAAACACAAAGTACATAACTACAGCTGCTTGAATCTGCTGCGATGAATCTCAAACACTGTTTTTCGCTTTCAAGCGACAAGTTTCGCGCTCTCCCTTTTGCACCGAGATATTTGGTTCAAAAGTGATTTGTGCATCTGTAGAGGTAGTGGGCGGGACTGTTTAGAGATTACAGAATTTCAGCCAATCAGAAGAGCCAGTAGATATACGCCCCAAGCAGTTTTACGCCCCTGTTGTTCCTCATGCGTCCAGTAGGGGGAGGCTGCAGACCTATGACCTACTGTAAAATGTATTATTTATATATATTTATAAACTGTTTTTATATACAGAGACTGACTGATATATGATGTTGTGAATTTATATTAAGTTATATTTAGATATTAACCATATTCAGGCCATTAGACATACAGTACTGTGTAATCATATGGATCCTAAATGAAATATTTGCTTTACAATTCACAATTGCTCGTTATACAGCAACAGAACATGTTCTACATAGCATTTTATGAAGACCAACAAAATTTAACCATTTTCTAAAGTTCCAAGGGTCATTTAAAAGAAAGACAATATTGTTGTTCACAAAAAAAATTTATTAACACCATGACTTGGTTATTTCTTAACAGCATGACTCCTGTAGATGACTCTCCTATGGCTTGCCACTCTTCTTTAATTGTTTCTTTATCCTGCTGTCAAAGTGATCCCACTCACTGATAAAAATAAATAAAAAAGCTAAAGTTGCATAGTGGTAGAAAACAATGGTTATTTATAAATAATGGCAGGATGTCATGTTTCAATTTTTTTTTCCTTTATAGGATCCTTATAGGATCCTTACAGTACCTTGCGTCAATGACAGGTCCTCGAAGGAATTTCTCCTCAGCCTCCAAGATGGACACGTTTCACAACAGCAAGAGCACAGATGATGGACTACCAGAGAAAGATTTATCACAGCCCAAATAAGCCAAGCATCATTTTGCATTTTTTTTTTTTTTTTACAACAAAATCAAAAGTTCCTTTTCTATATTAAGCACAAAACTATTATTTTATAGAAATGATCTAACATTATGGATAAACTATTTGACATTAAAAACAATGTGAATATGACACCATGCAGAGCACAACTAACACACAAGACCATACCTCTGGAAAAGGGACATCCATAATCGGATCTGGTCACTGTGGGTGTGTGTAGGTGTGCCATCCAAAATTGAAGTCATCTGAGTGTAGATAACATCAATTCGCTCCTGATCTTCAATGAACAATATTGATGGAACACTTGGAAAAAGTGTCAAGTCACTTTGATTGTTTTTTTTGTTTTTTGTTTTTGTCCATTGATGATAGACTGTGGTTAGTTAAGTTTGAGTCAGACAGAACGTCTGACTCAATCAAGTACTTTTGCCTCTCGAAATAAATTGACCCATCTTTTGAATTGATATCGCTATTCTTTCTTATTTAATTGATCAATCTTTTATAAATAATAAATGTTGCATCATTACACAATACAATCAACAACAATTACTTTAGCAGATTATTTAACATACCTCATCCGTATCGCTTCAAGAAGGTCTGCTGCTATCATACATATAGATATGGTCTGCTGTTCTTATAAATGACTGGGCTCATATACTAACATACAGCCTCCCCCTACTGGACGCATGAGGAACAACAGAGGCGTAAAACAGCTTGGGGAGTATATCTACTGGCTCAGTAGCTCTTCTGATTGGCTGAAATTCTGTAATCTCTAAACAGTCCCGCCCACTACCTCTACAGATGCACAAATCACTTTTGAACCAAATATCTCGGTGCAAAAGGGAGAGCGCGAAACTTGTCACTTGAAAGCGAAAAACAGTGTTTGAGATTCATCGCAGCAGATTCAAGCAGCTGTAGTTATGTACTTTGTGTTTGTGTTAGAAAAATATACAAGACATTTCTGAGAAAATATTCTACAAGTGTGCAACTCTCATTTGATGAATTCACGTACTGATTTGCGGATGTTCAACATTCCTCCACGACTGCACATTTCTTGATGCGGGTGTGTAAATGCGTTTTGCACCACATTCACTGCAGCACTTGTTTCAAAAATGTGAGCGTACGAGTTTCTAAATGTGTGATTTGTAGAATAGGATTTGTGCACCTGCAATGAAGAATTTGTGAAGGTGTAACTGTTGTGTTGTGTTTGTGGGAGAGAAAAAAAGGCTACAGGTTTGCAACTCTTAAAACATTTCACTCTGTGACTTCAAGTTTACTGATACACATGTGTGGCTTTTCTCTACAACTACAAATCGCACTGCCACAGGTGCTCAGTTAATTTGAATCAAAAATACCTTCATATATACACTACAAACTTTATGCTTAGTAGAATGTTAGTTAAGCAACATGCATATCACAGAACTCTCTTGGAATACGAGTCATTATCTTGTGCAAAGCACCATTTCGCATGCCAAGTATCTAAATCCTTAGAAGATAGCTGCCTATATACAGCAAGGCAGCTCACTATGGTTTAGAACAGCGCTACAGAGTCAGTGGCAGGGTGTCAGAGAGAGTGTATGGAATTGAGTGGGACAGAGGGCTGACATTAACGATGTAATTAACACAGATAACCACAAGCTTTGCTTTGGAGAACCGCATGTTGTTTGTTGAAGCCCAGGCTTCTGCTGGGGAGCTAAAAATATCCTCAGCAGCAGGGTAGAAGGGACATACAAGTATGTCAGAGCAATGAAGCCACGCTCCTGCTTGCCGTCTGCGGTCCCACATGTCAACTCATGCCTGCTTCACAGACGGGATGTGTGACTGAGTGAATCAGACAATGAGAGTCATGAGTCAGGCAGAACTCGTCAGACGCTGCACAGATGCACGGCAAAGCTCTCCTGAAATATCACAAAGACAAGCAACGACCAAATATCCTCAGATGCATCCAGAACAGTCAAATAAACATGCAGTTGATTCCAACAGACATACAGTACACGTAGGCTACATTGACTTTTATGGTTCAATGAATCCGTGGAACCATTCTGCACAAAGGTTCTTGTAGTGAAAAAAGGTGCTATATGATTTAATTCACAGAAAATTAGATTTTATTTACAATTTATACAAGTTTTGATTCTACGAGGGACTGTACATTTTTCAAAAATCAAGTGGAATTTGAACTCCATGTACAATTGAACCAATTTCCTTCTCATTACCAAACTGACATGAGATTGGTTATGAAACGCTGAATTAGGACACTGCTGACAAATTTCACAAGTTCAGAACTGTTTTAAAACTTCTTTTCTGCAACCTACAGGCTTTCAAAGTACGTTGAACTTGAATTCCCAAAGACCAATGAAAAGTCAGCTTTTTTCATGAAATGACCTCTTTAATAATACTGACATTAATATTTCTAGGAAACTGCGTCAGGGATTGTTTTTGTTGCCGTTCTGTGCTAGAATATAACTCCTTTCCCCTGCTGGTAGTGTAGGCTGGCCTTTTCCTTCCCTGATCATTAGATACATTTACTTACACTGGGTCACTAGTGTTTGAGCAGCATGAGACGTGGCTTAATGTAGCCAGCTGGCACTGCAGCATTAGACAAATGATACCAAGCAAAGAAGCATGAACTAGACTGCTCTTTTGAACATTTAAAATAATCTGAGAAAACAAATACGTGCCATTTAAATGACAGTGATGGATGGAATTGATTTCTCTAAAATGAGGCCATAATGTGTATTAGCTATGTGTTGTAGAGTGTATTTGATCTCCATGTGCTCAGTGTGTCTACTCCTTCAGTGTGCTTTGTGTTCACTTAAAGGTCACGTTTTTTTTTTGGGGGGGGGGGGGGGGGTTGTAAGCTTTGAAAATTTACAGTGTGCAATATAACATGTGTTCATGTTTTGCGTGTAAAAAAAACAGTATTTTTGGACTAGTTTTGAGAAGCAAGTGTGCAGGATTTGTTTTGAAAACCTGGAAATCCTGATCTGAACACACGTGCTGGCGATGCACTTCTAATCACAGGAGCGTTTTTACTGACGAGATGAGCATGAAAATCGCATTGCACAGCCCTACCATCAAGCTAAACAACGTTGCCCTTTGTGTAATAAGTTACAGAAACTGTTAAACGCACCAACTTAAATAATAAAATACACTTACCGGCTGTGGTCCATAAACAACGTCTTCTCCAGACAAAGAGGGAACTGCTCCATCTTTCATGAATAATCTTTGTGCGAATCCGGCATTAAACTGATTCAGATTGAGGAAGCTGTCCTCAGCAAAATGTGCTGCACATAGTTTTACATGTGGATTATAATTTTCGGGAACAGAGTAAAGAAAAAAAAAATAACCATTGATCTCCAAGTAAAGCGTCCCTGGGAAGCCCAAACAAAGATGATTGGACTCTGAGATGAAAATAACAGCATTTCGACGACATGGCGACAAACACACTCTTCAAACGCAACTCTTCCTCCTTCTCTGTGCGAGCGCAACAAGACCACGCCCCCTTTTTGTGTATTCATGTGGGCGGAGGTTAGTCAAGTCAGTTTTAGTGACGTCATTACTGCAGGAACTAGAGGGATGTAGTCCAAACTGGTCGTTTTTTTTTAGGCGAATTCTGTTAAATAAAATATCTCGCTTGGCATTGAACTTTGAGCTTTAGAATTTTACAGATATTATTTATACTCTAACAAGAACATTACACACTAACTAAAGTTTGAAACATGGGATCACGAAGAATGGGACCTTTAAAGAAAGATGTCATTATTGGTGGTTTATTAATTTTTTAAACTCTTTGATCCATCCATTAGTGCGACTGCAGAATGGAGAAATGGTAATTTCTAAAGTAACATCTTTTTAAGAGAAATGTGGACCAATCAAGCACCGTTTACAAGCCAAATGTAGGCTATACTGCATGTAAACAGTTCTACACTCTTCAGTTCTAAAACAGTACTAGACTTTTATGTGCATGGATTTTGATGGGAGAGGACAACAAGAGTTTCCCTTTCTATTTGGAGTGTTACAAGCTATTCGTGAATAGATACGATACCTGAAGTTGCTAAATATTTGTGTTACAAATAATGTCAACAGCCTGTAAGTAAGTTTTCATATAAAATTGCCACTGATGATTCAAATGCGAGTTTTGAGCAGTGTACAACAGAGGTTGTAGTTTGTGGTTTCTCCGATCACAAATGCAGACATGGTTTTATGTTTATGCAGCACGATGCAACGCAAGACATAAAAAGACAGTATAAGTCATTATAATAAGAAATGTGTTCCCACTGGATGCTGCAAAATGCCTTGTTTGTAATGGGTTTTGTTGGTTTTGTCTCATCGCACCGGGACACGGCATCACAGTATGGTAAGGGACGTAAAATTTCTGTCACAGACTTGAGGTATTCGGGCCAGTCACAACATACTGTTTTTTTTTTTTTTTTTACCTTAAACCCCATAAATCATTTCATTACACCAAATACACCAAATATTGTTCTTTTATAACAACGTCATATGACCCCTATAAGGTTAAAATGCCTAAATGATGGATAAGTTTAACAGAAACACACAACTTTTCGGTTCACAAGAGGTTAACTGATGGACTGGAGTGGTGTGGCCTACTGTGATGTTTCAATCAGCTCTTTAGACTGTCATTCTGATGGCAAACATGTTTTTGAGTGAAATATTCCTTCAGCATGTTAGATAGTCAATATGAGTCAAATCTATATGTCTATATGCATTAACATATATTACAATTGTTTCTATCTTTATTATTATTCAGTAAAGTGGGTGACTCATTCCCTAAGAGAATAATGAGCTCACTTTCCATTCACTAATTTCATAATAGGTCATCTAAGAATAGAACAGACTGGCAGATACTTCAGGAAAGTAAGATACTTCCAATGCCGTTCCCTGGGGATTTAACAAGGTGGAAGATCTTCTAAAGTATGAGGAGAAAACAGCACTTCTCATTAATCATGAAACACAAAAATAGCCACTTTGATCTATTAAGTGTTGATAATTTTATATATATGTTGCTGTTTGTTCTCTGTGATAACATCAAGACCAGGGTTACTTTATTTAATTTGGTATCTTTAGTGACGCATGGTTTAGTTGCTTTATTTAGAGTAAATGAAGCCAAACTCCATGGGGAACTGCTATATGAGTTAGCTGCCTGTCTTTTACAGGTCCTTCAGTACACTGTGCAGTAAGTACATAACAATATCAAAATTTGAATCTGTCTACACTCAATAAGAAAGAAAAATATAATTAATCATATGATCTGTCACCATACAAAACATCTTGGACTCATTTCTCAGTTTAACATGGTTGCGTAATTAGTTGTCTTTTAGTACTGATTCAAAATCCGAATAATGAACATTGTGGTTAAATTGGTTTGCATTTGCATTTTAGGCTTGTTTTTATAATGTATATGTTAATGACCTTTTAAAAACGTGTGTGTGTGTGTGTGTGTGTGTGTGTCTGTAAATCATTCCTGTGATGCAAACCAGCATAGCTCCAGTCTTCAATGTCACATGATCCTTCAGAATTAATTCTAGTATACTGATTTTCTGCTGAAGAAACAATTCTTATCCTCCTCCTCCTCCTAGCATTGTTGTTGAAAACAATGCTACTTAATATTTTTTTTGGAAACAGTGATACATTTTTATTTATTTACTTATTCTTTGATGAATAGAAAGTTCAAAAACATGAATTTGAAATAGAAATCTTCTCATAAACCTATAAAGAATATATGCATTTTTTAAGACCTAGAATCGACAATTCAGAATTACAAGATTGCGTCTCAAAAAACAAAAACAAAAAAATGATAGATATGGAGAGATATAAACTATACATATAGTGACTAATAATGAGACCAAACTGTTATATATGCAACCTTTTTTTTCTTCTAAGATATATAAATACAAACTCAGAAATGAGAGAACAAGTCAGAACTGTGAGATAAAAATGAGCAATTATTTGTTTATTTATTTATTTATTTAGCTATCCATCCCATGACAGAACGAATCTTCCTTATTCAACAGCTTATCTATGCAGCGTAAATGATTTAAACTAGGAAGTTCCTGTCAGGCTTTAGGCACAAGTGAAGATTCACTGCTGACTTGTATGACTAAAAGGGCTCAATTCTGGCAGACACAAAGATTTCTCATCCCTGATTAACTGCACCCGGTCCACTTCCACCAGCGCCGCAGGCCACCAGCTAATGAGTGATCTGGCACAGGCCTGTCTCATTATAGAATAGGCAAATAAACCTGTTGATGAGCACATATGTGGCAGATGTGGCAGATTCGGAGGGAACATGGGTCTTCTGAGGGCACCGAAGTTGGCTGGCTTGAAACAAGGGTAATGAGATGCAAATCAAAACGCTAAACATTGGCTTGTCACGTCTGCATTTGTGAATAATTGACCAGAGCCCAGTGTTAGATATTAATTTTGTTAATTAAAGCATAGGAGTCACTGCAGACATAATTTACAGTGTGTGTTGGGCGATGGGGATGCCCTCCAGATAAAATAAGGGGAAAATAATGCATACATAAAAGTAAATTATTTTAGCTTAAAAAAAGGGGTTCTTTCAGGGATGTGCTTAACATTATGTCCATTTATATTAGCAACCTGACCTCATTTGTTTTCAATGAGAGCTGCCGTCTTCCAGTGAAAAAAGTGAATGGATGTGGATGTGTTTAAAAACTAAACAAACTTACAAAATGCTGATTTTTTATATCAAAACATTATTTGTTAGCATGCAGTATGTACAACTATCTTAGCAGTATCGACATTCATACTCTTAACTAAGACAAATCAGAACACAGAACATCTACTAGTGATCAGCATTTCATGGACTGGCCATATGCAGAGACATAAGTAAGGACAAGGGTCATTAAGACTTGTTTACTGATTTTTTTTTTCTTCTTAAAAACAGAGAAAGAAAGAATCTGCCAATGGGGTCTTGTTTCCCTTTTAATTAAGTCTTTGTTTCATACACCATTGGCAGAATTTCTCAAAAAAAAAAGAAAAAACATATTTTCAGCAAAAAAACAAAGGCCTACATTTCATAATTAATTTTGCTTTTCAAGTAAATATATTCTTTGTGTAAGTAAAACACAAACTTAAAACATTTAAGAATTATTAATATTATTATTATTTGTGTGTGTGTGAATATACTAGTGGTGTAAGATTTATGCACAGTAGTGTATATTTAAATAGAAAACTTATGTTAATTTGTAATAATATTTTACAATGTTAATTTTACTGGATTTCTAATCAAATAATTCAGCCTTGGTGAATAATAATAATAATAATAATAATAATAATAATAATAATAATAATAATAATAATAATAATAATAATTATTATTATTATTATTATTATTATTATTATTATTATTATTATTATTATTATTGTTGTTGTTGTTGTTGTTGTTATTATTATAAATCATTAAATCTGACAAAACAATATCCTCAGTTGAAAAAAAATTATTTGCGAAAGCAAACGTGACACACACACTCGTGCTGATTATGGCTACCCTTCGGACAGTAATAAGTTATGAATGCTAGTGTGAAGGTTAAATCATCTTGTAACAACAGATGCAGATGGAGATGATTTGTTTCTTTTGTGATGAGAGTCAATAAAAAGGCACATCAGCGCAGTCTTAAATTTATTCAACATGCTACAGTTAGTACAAAATTAATTACTCGCAAATTCCTGTTATTGCTTACAGCATTAGATTATTATTATTATTTTTTCTGGTTTAATCATTCATATTTAAAAAAAATAATAATAATAATTATATATATATATATATATATATATACAGAGAAAATTGAGTCAGAGCCATTGCAAAGCAGTTAGCGTATATGTTGAGCCATGGTTTATGGCAGTTCCTGATCCTTTCAGAAGCAAATATAGCCTTTGCAAACACTAACAACAGAATTAATGGTGGGAGAGAAAATGGAAAAAGTGTCTCAACACAGCTGTTTGACATTACAGGCCCATCAGTGTGTTTTTGTTTTACAGTATTTTGCAGATTCAGCAGCAGGCGCATGAGGGAATGAGTCAGCAAGACCGAGTCTCATAGAGGACAAATCTCAATATCTGTCACTGTTACGCCTCCACTATCTCTAACACACATCCGCTGTCCTCCTACAACCAGACTGCACTTCACCTAACATCCCTTCGCAAAATATACCACCGTAACCAGATTCCAAAAAAATAATAATACATTCATTAATTCCCTACTTTTAAGATACAACGATGCCTTTATTTCCTTTTCATTTCATTCAAATTAATGTACAACATGATTTAATTATTCTGCAATTCATATTTTCCACAAATTACTCTGCCATATACTGTAGTATCTAAATTAGTAAGACTTCATTAGTTAATTTATTTCACTAATTGCTTTTAAAGAAGAAACTCCCCAACAAATCATAATGGGTCTACTCAGTACACATTTTCCATTCTTTTTAAAAATCTAAAAAATAATAAAATAAAACAAACAAATAATGAAATTTACATTTACAATAAAATAAATAAAATACAAATAATTCTACAAAAAGGTAAACATCAAGATGCATTAAAATATTCCAGTCTACAAATAAAATGAAAACGTAACCCCAAAACAGGTCAATATCAGGTCATAAATATGTCAAGTATGCATGATAAAAATGTCAGTATGCATGATAGACACAGTGCAGTGTTCCTTCACCACCTGTGTCTTTTTCAATTCCCACTTTTTGATGCAGGTTTCCTGGGTTCTGCCTAAATAGATATCTTATTGAGATCTTATGTCCGGTCAGTACTCTCAGGACCTGAGCTAAAGAAACACACAGATCCTCACTAGAGATGCACTGCTCACCGGACTTACTTGTCCTATGTTATTTATTTATTTATGTATTTATTTTGATGAGAGGGAAAATACAAAAAACAAACATCCGCCATCAAATTGATCAAATATTTCAGTACTGGCTAATGCAAATACACGTCAAACAGATATGAACAAACTTTCACTCAATTACATTCCATCATTGCTAATATAATAATCAAATATGATAGAATGAAGACACAGAGTGAAAATACCTACAGTTTGGAAGTTTGGAAAAATTCAGATTTTATGTATTTGAGAGAAATCTCTTACATTCATTAAGGCTACTTTTATTAGATTAAAATGCTGTGATAAAATGCTGCTTAAATAACAGCAATATAGTGAACTAATATTGAATTTTAAAATTTTGCTAAAATTTTAATTTTAAATAACTGCATTATATTTAATTGAAATTTAAAATGTATTTATTTAAAATGATGATTACTGAAGGTTCATGTGACACTGAAGACTGGACTAATGATGTTGAAAATTGAATTTAAAATGAAGTTATTTTAAATTGTAATAATACTTCTCAGTTTGTACAGTTTTACTGTATTTTTATTCAAATAAATGCAACAATGAAGAGCGAATCACTTTCAAAAAATCTCCAACTTTTGACCAGGAAATAAGTAAAATAAATAAATAAATACAGAATATAAATTTCCAATACACATATTCAGTCAAACTAACTGGCATCTTCAACAATTCTTCTACAATTTCTATGAACACAAATTGTCATGTGACGGTCTATTCCTGCCCAAACAGATTATTGTTGGACAGAATAAGCTGTGGACCAAACATGAACTAAATTCATATACTTAACACCTAAGCTACTTTATGCAATAAATATACTTTGTTTCAAGCTTCTTTCCACAGTAAATTTAATCTCAGGACACTTTCCATCAGCCATTGTTTGACCCGTCTCAGATATCAGTGCTTGACCTCTGATATCCCCTCTGGGAAATAAACCATGGCCTTGGTGTCAAAGGCATTTCACACTGAAGCTGTTTTCCACATTCCTAATGCTTAGATGAAAAATAAATAAATAAATAGAAAACAACAACAACAAAAAAACTTTAAATCACACTATCAGACACAGTCTAAGGCTAAGGCCACAATCTGTTCCTGAAAGCAAAAACTGTGCTAATCCTGTGATTTTCAGCATTAGGGCAGATCTCAAGATTTATAATGTTGACCATTTATGTCTCACACTCATAATTCCCTGCCTGCATATTGCTCTCAGTGACGGCTGCATTAGAATTTAGATTTCATTAGGTCTTAAGACAGATCTTCTCTGACTGAAATCTTTCCCATCTGGCACTGCAACACATGGCCACACACTTTCCCTGTCAGTCTGTGTCTGTCTGGAATTTTTTTTTTTTTTTTTTAAGTTATATTTATGGGTGTTTTCTGCCGTTATCTGAACAGGAGACTAAAAATCTGATAGGAAAGCATTGGATGGAGAAAGAATGAGGAAGGATCAGCAAAGGACCTCAAGACAGGAATCGAATTTGGGTCGCTGTGAGCACAGTTTAAATTTATTTCGATGTACTAGGCTATTGGCACCAACATTTTTCCATTACTCTAAAACATGGATCCTCAAATCTTGTCCTGCAGGGCCAATGCACTGCAGAGTTTAGCTCCAGCCCTGAACAAACTCACCTACCAATGATTTTCTAATGATCCTGAAGATATTGATTAGCATGCTCAGGTGTGTTTGATTAGGGTTAGAGCTAAACTCTGCAGGAAAGTGGATCTCGTGTGCCAGATTTGAGGATCCCTGCTCTAAAAGAACAGTTCACCCAGAAATGAAAATTGGCTGAAAATGTACTCAAGCATCCAAAATGTAGATTGATCCAAGATGTATAGTTTGTTTCTTCATCAGTACAGATTTGGGGAAATGTAGAATTAAATAACTTGCTCTCCAATAAATCCTCTGCAGTGAATGGATGCCATCAGAATTGTGATGTTTTTTTAACTGTTTGGACTCTCATTCTGACGGCACCCATTCACTGCACCCGTTTCTTATCTCAAATTCTTATGAAGGCCATTTTGGGCTATTTAAAATGAACTAATCTGCATCTTAAATGGCTTGTGAGTGAGTACATTTTAAACAAATGTATTTTTTTTTTTTTTGGGATGAACTATTTCTTTAGGACTTTTCCCCTCTAAAGTAAAACATTGAGATGTAGTGTGGTTTGTAAACTAAGGTAATGCATGGAATGATTGGCAGTTATTATCAAATCAAGCTTTAAAACTTTCCTGCATGAGCCACAGGAAGAATAATGTTGGCCGTAGCTCCACTAATAAGGGCTACACTATACAAGAACAGCTTCTGTCTGTCTCCCTAGGAAAAACTCTGATGGCACCCATTCCCTACAGAGTGAGCAGGTGATACACTATAATGCAAAAATTCTTCTAACATATTCCTATGAAGAAACATTTTGGTTGAT
Organism: Carassius auratus; assembly: GCF_003368295.1. Lineage (NCBI taxonomy): Eukaryota > Metazoa > Chordata > Actinopteri > Cypriniformes > Cyprinidae > Carassius > Carassius auratus. The sequence continues at coordinate 4,705,008 of NC_039275.1, forward strand.
CTGAGGGAGAATACAAATTCAGTAAATTTTTATTTGTGAGTGAACTATTCTTTTAACTTCCTTTAATTCAGTTCATTTAATATAATATAAGTTTATTTATATATATATATATATATATATATATATATATATATATATATATATATATATATATATATATATATATATATATATTACGGTCAAAGATTGCTGAAATAGAGCACCGCATTAACAAATAATTAAAAGACTCAATTAGGATGCAATGCACCTAATGGAGTTACGTTACTCTGTGAGTGTGCCTTTGCCTTATAAAGGATATGTTGAGGCACAGCTTGCTGGTGAATGGTCAGCTGTACAGAATAATAAAAATGTCCACCTGCAGATGATAAACTTCCAGAATCTACATTGTATTGGCTAAATATTTTGTCAAGATTTACCACAAAGACAATGAATGTGACTTAAAAAAAGATGTTGATATTATGAATAACATTACCAACATATTTGGAAAAAAATACACTTTGAATGCAGACTCGATCTTACTAATGTTTGAGATTATATACAGTTTTACAAAACAAACAGTCTTCAGATTGCATAATTTCATGTAAAAAGTTCTAATTGACGGCAGATATCTGTGACAAAAATATATGATGTGACATACAGTGTCAAAAACAAAAGGGGTTTTCAATCATCAAAAGAATAAAAGTTTAATACAGCTCTTTCCCCCTGCATATTAGAATGTGCCCTGTTTAATTTGTTTTTCTTAGCAAAAAGTCAACAAACTACACATATACTGTGGTAATTTACACACAAAAGCTTTTAAAATTAAAATATTTTTTTCTCCTTAAGCGCAATGAAGACCATTTTATCATTTCATATAAATTACAGTGATGTGTTGTACACTTGTACCAGTGACAAATCGTAAAGCAGTATGATCAACTACATCCAGGAAAAGATTTGAGGAACCCTGCTGTAGAGAGTCCATTGCCACTTTTAAAGATGGAGCCATCGTGTATATGACAGTATCATCTGCATAAACTCCTTTATCAAGTTCATTTATATAGATAGAGAATAAAATTGGTCCCAAAATTGATCCTTGGGGAACACCTGTCTTCACTATTAAAGGAGCAGAAACAATTTTATAATTATCTATGGACGCACATTGAGTCCTTCCAGTCAAATAATCAGAGAAGTACTTCAACACTGTATCACTAAAACCTACACATTTAAGCCTTTGTAACAAAGATCATGATTCACAGAATCAAATGGTTTTGATAAATCAATAAAAAGTGCAGCACATGATGTTTTATTATTATCATCCAATGCAGTTATTATATCATTGTTGACTGACATTGCAGCAATTATAATTCTACAGTATGTCCTTGTCTACAACATGACTGAGTTTTACATAAAAAATTATCAGCTGACAAATAGTACTTTAACTGTTCATTTACCATAAATTCAAACACTTTAGCTGTAACAGACAATCTTGAAATAGGCTGATAATTATCCAATAGTGGAATCTCTACTCTTCAGTAATGGCTGAACAATTGCTGACTTCCAAGAACTTGGTATCATACCATTGTTTAAACTTAAATGAAAAATAGAAGCAATAGGTCTCGCTTTTAAGTCTGCAGATATTTTTAAAAAGTAAGGCTCTATTTGATAAATGCATCAATGCATTATGCTAAACAAAACATTATACAGTTATCTTTATTTGGTGTGACTGGGCCTTTACACTGAGAAACACTTGCCAAATCATAGTTTAAAGATGTGCGTGGAGGGAAATGATCAAAGTCACTGTCGATCATATTGAGTTAGTTGTAACACACAGAGGGATTCTTCAGGCTATTAATAGAAAATATGACTGGCCTTATTAGTGTTAGAACCATTACGCAGGTCTGGAAGAAGTCTTGCCTCTTCTTTATTAACCTGCGGACACTGAGCAGAATTGAGCCAGAACAGAAGTAAGGTGAGAGTGAGTGTTCTGTGTGCCTGGTAATTGCAGATGGCCCTTGATAAATGATTTCACGCGAATGTGAGTTCAAATAAAAGCTTCTTGGCAAAGGAAGTCTGTTTAATTAGCCGAACTTGCATTCAGGCTCATTATTATCCATCCAGCTACAAAAAGATATTCTTTGTGAGGGGAAAAAATGGCATAATGATTTTGGTGGGAAATGTTACCGTCATTAGCTTGGTTTGAGATGGTTCGATGCAGGGACCTTCTCTTCTCAACTTTAAGTTTCTGACCAAATGCACACTATGGCACCAATGTTGACTCACGTTCGTCTGTGATCTTTGGCTCTGATTATCTGAGGTGAATGTCTGGTTCTGCTCAGCCGTCTCGTTTTGGCTTCAAACAACGATGTTTTGTTATTATGTGATCAAGGTTTGTGCTTTCATCTTCTCTGCTTTAATGGAGTAACTGTTGTGTGTTGAAGACCAGGAATGTTAGCTTTATCTGTTATTATATGGTCAAAAAGAGGCTTGCTGTTAAGACATTAGTGCTATTTTTGCCTAAATACAAGTGCTGGTCATATAATTAGAATAGCATCAAAACGTTGATTTATTTCACTAATTCTATTCAAAAAGTGAAACTTGTATATTTCGTTCATTACTGATATATTTCAAATGTTTCTTTTTAATTTTGATGATTATAACTGACAACTAAGGAAAATCCCAAATTCAGTATCTCCGAAAATTAGAATATAACTTATACAAAGAAAGGATTTTTAGATATCTTGGCCAACTAAGAAGTATGAAAATGAAAAGTATTAGCATGTACAGCACTCAATACTTTGTTGGGGCTCCTTTTGCCTGAATTACGGCAGCAACGCAGCATGGCATGGAGTCGATCAGTCTGTGGCACTCAATAATCAACAAGATTTTTTAATTTAATTTTTTTTTTTAAATGTAGGATTATTTCTTTCCGCAGCCAAATGCTGCACGCCGGAAATCCGGCACAGTGCCGGAAAACTTTAAGCCCTTTTAATGACATTTGAACACCTACAGTATATTAACCACAGTTAAAGCCTGAAGTGAAAAGTCTTTTAGATTTGGAAAAGTGAATGCTGTACATAGATTTTCTTTCTATCTATCTATCTATCTATCTATCTATCTATCTGTCTGTCTGTCTGTCTGTCTGTCTGTCTGTCTGTCTGTCTGTCTGTCTGTCTGTCTGTCTGTCTGTCTGTCTATCTATCTATCTATCTATCTATCTATCTATCTATCTATCTATCCGTCTATCTGTCTGTCTGTCTATCTATCTATCTATCTATCTATCTATCTATCTGTCTGTCTGTCTAGCTATCTATCACAATCACAAGTTATTCTCGCAATTTCCACAAACCCTCGTCAGTGTCAGCCAACCAGATGTTGCAACTGCAACACATTTATATCAGCAGCCATGGCAAAACAACAGTGCAAAAACATCAGAGAAAAACAAATGTTAGTTTTGCAAGGCATAAAACTGCAAGGCCAAAATGATGATTCACAAATGCAATAATACTGGAAACAAAAGCACTGGACCAATGGGACAAATGACACATCAGAGTTCCAAATGTATCAAACAACTGTAAAAAAAAAAAAAAAAAAGAAATATATAAACACAAAATAAAAATACATGAATAAAACTGTGTAGTTAGCTAACCTTTTTGATTTTTTTTATATTTTGCTTTTCATTTAATGACTTAATTATAATTTCATATCATTATATGTAACATATTTCTGTAATTTAACTTGGCCAGCTAATTATCTAGTTAGCTACCAATTCTTTTAGGAAATAATGGTAACACAATCCTAAAAGATAAACAAGGACAAGACTATAACTCACCAGACTCTGTGATGTATTGTGTGCACCCCAAATTACACTGCCATTTTGCCATTTACGATCTCTCCTTATGTCTTTTCTAAAGATTTTTTCCCCTGTGGCAGCAGGTGAGATAATGATGTGACTGGTGATAAAGTCAGCCAATCAGAATTCAGCCCCTTGTCTCTGATTGGCACACTTTTTTTCAGTGCATTTTTTCCATTCACTGCAAGTCATTTATTCTGACAACGTTTTATTTATTATTATTGCAATCATAATATAAATCATAACCATATCATTGTATTATAGCTGCTTTGGATGTGTTTATATATGTATGTTTTATTTTTATTTTATTTTTATGCACAGGATTCTATGCAAATATGGTCATCATTCTGTTCGTTCAGAATTAATTATACTTTTCAAGGCAATTCATTTTTCTACAAAACTGAGCTTATGTGAAATACTTTGTGTGTGTGTGTGTGTGTGTGCGTGCGTGTGCACTATGCAATTTTCACATATCAAATTGCATAAAAAAGCTAAATAAATGAATCAATAAATTGCCTTTGAACAAGTTTACCCCTCTGTTTGATTATGTCATTCTGTTCACCTGTATTGATTAATTATCTCTTTCATCTCTGTTCATTTAAGCCATGTTATTTTGTCCTGTATTGTGAATGTTTCATGTTGGTTGTGCTGTGTTTTCCCTGATTTTCTCCAGTGTTTCTTCTGTGGATTTATTAACCTGTTAAATGTCACCCCGTCCCGTAAACGGTACGCCTACGTTGACTATACTATATTACAATCAAATCTAATCTAATCTTGACAAACTATATATCGTTGGAAAGGTCTAAGACTCCCAAATATATATTTTACCAATATTTTTTATATTAAATTATGTAGGAAAAGTAATAGATTAATATATGACAAGAGTGCACCCTCATAAATGTACATTACAAAAGGAGTTTTGACCTTTGTTTAAAAATAATGCCTTTTTCTCTATCACATTTTAGAAATCATCAGAAGTTATATATCACTTGAAAACATAAAATCTCAAAATTCGTCCTTTAAAACCCATTTTAAAATCAGACATTGTATTACCATGTAAATGGCACATCAGAATCATGTTGCAAAATGTTTTCAGTCATGAATTAAAAAAATGTAGGTTTGTATCATGCACAATCAAGTCTATCTTCAAAATCGTGAGTGACAGTTAACAGGTTAAAAGACTATTATTTGTATTTCTCAGTCATCTTGTGCTACTTACGGCACCAACATGTTATTGGCCAAGTGGCAGAGGCATCAGGTGACCTGACGTTGCCCCTTTTACTCCTTTATAATGAGCTACTAATGTATGCTCCAGAGTGGACACTGCTTTTCTGTGCACACATTTAGATAAATAACAGTGTACACCATGCTTTTGTGCTCATAAAAAAATAAAAATAAAAAATCATTGGCGGAGGTCAAACAAACAGCAGAACAAATAGCACATTCATCATTATCAGTGGATAATCCAGAGGGCTGCACCACCAGCTACTGGCACACATGCACGGAGGTGTACAAACACACAAACAAAAAATTTTGCCTGGAAACTGCTCTTTAAATTTGAATTATAAGACAGATGAGTTTGGCCTCAAGTCTGTGTCTGATATGGAAAAACATTCATCAAAGGAAGACTGGAGAAACTGCATCTATTATGGTGCAATAGACTTCTGCGAAGTTTGCTCCCACTCTCAGTTCCACTTTCTTCCGAGGATCATATAAATCTTGCACGTCATTGCATCATAAGAATAAATATCACAGAGCATAACCGTAAGCGACATTTATATTCAAATCCCAAAATAATCTCCTGAGGTAAAACAAGGGAACTTGGACTGAGGCACAATTCTCTCTCTCTCTCTCTCTCTCTCTCTCTCTCGCTCTTTAATCAGTAAATCAATACAAAGAGGTTGATAAACTTTTATATCTAATTAACAATTAAAAAGCATGAAAAACAGAATTAATTTGTAAATAGTTTTATCAACCGTCATTTCAGAGACTATCATGAACTGTCTAAGATTGTATGTCTCCAGCTCCACAAATAAAACAATACTTGAGCATGAGTGTAAATAAAATATAACTCTATCATGTGATTGAAAACCCAGAAGTTCAATTTTGCAATCTGGGTAGATTAATCCATGTGGAAGAATTACTGCAAGAGTAATTTGATTATGGTAAGGGGGAAAAAACGAAAATCTGACATTGTTTATTGATATGCCTATGATATTTATGAGGCTCCATAAATAAAGCATAAGAATCATGCCAGGACAGATGCAGCCATGGCCAGTTCTCATAGAAAGTGATGGAAAATATGCCCCACCATCTGACCTCTGTCAGCATCAGACATTAATTGCACGACCCAGAACTACATGTGCAGCCCAGCTCTTCTTAAATTTATTTGACAGGTTCCCATAAGTGAGTTGAAGTTGCTCCAGACTTTGCATGAGCGATCGAATTCAAGCACTTTAAATGTTTAATGCAACCAGGAACATGTCCGGATGGATTCCATCCTAATTTGACAAAAGTGTGCATGTTAATGCATTTTCTGTCAATTACCTGTCAAGGCTTTTAAAATTCATTAAAACGATGGACATTTTTGGTTAAGGCAATTGTAAATGCAGTCTGGCTATATCCAGATACAATATAAATGAAACTTATATGAGTGTTCATATCTCATATCAACTCATATCAAAAGCATAATGGTTGCATTTACATGCACACATTCCGTGAGTAGTTTAAGTCTGTAAAATCTGACAAAATAATGGTAAAAAAAAAAAAAAAAAAAAAGACAAACAAAAATCTAAAATAATTCTGCATGTTTATTATGTAGTAATGTATACAAAATATGAAGCTCATACTTGGGGTGGAAAAACACCTTTTTATTCAGATTGCCAAACTGAGCAAAAATTTAATTTGGTACAATTGTTAGTATTTATATGGCCAAAAAATTAAGATAAAGTTGTGAGATTTTTATAACAGTCTAAAAGACTACTTAAAAAATGCATATAAATATCAGTTGTTACTCTGTATCTTTCAAGAATGTCTTAGTAAGATGATATTTAAATGCTTAGTTTTATGGTCAAAGCTCTGTAGTTCTAAAACATATAATGATGATTGAGAGATGAACAAATAAACCTTCCTTAAAAGACTGTGATGATCATATTTGATACTCACATTTTAACCTCCAGAGCAGCAAGTATTCACCTTAAAATATTATTAACAATATAAAAGTTATACTTGTTTACTTTCAGAAAAGATTTCACAGCAAATAGACGTGAACCAAAAGCTAATACTAAATGGCCTTTTACTTTAAAACAAATATAAACTATCAATCAAATGACAGACAGCATGTAATAGATATACGTTTTGATTAATTTGCATATCAAATATGATATAGAAGGCTTTATAGAGTTAGTTTTACTTAGAGTGAGTTCAGTTTAATCTGTGCTTTATGAAATGAACTGCAAATGCCATTAGTTGTTTGTCATATCATTGACATACATATGCTTTGCAAGTTACTTAGTTGCTGTCAATCACTAATGTTAGAGCTGTTAGGTGATAAAAAATAGCAGAAAAAAATGAGGTACTGTGTGACTGCAGAGTGAGACAAAACTGCTGTTAAGTGTTAGAGGAAGAGAAAGAAGAAAAAAAACAAACCAGACTTTTGGAGTTTTCAGCTGCACATCTGAAGAATGAAAACAGCAGGAGGCGTCCCAAATGGTTCAGAATACAAATTAAATTCTTAGAAATGAGAAATAAAAAGTGTTACTATTTTATCCTTGTTTATTTATTTATTTATTTATTTATTTTGTGAATGTTTTATCATGTCAAGGTCATTTTAGTCTGACTGAGATATCTTTTAGTTGACAAAAAGTAATATCAAGGTTGATGATAATATGCAAAATGATGGAACAGTGTGTTAAACTTAAACCAAATATTGTAAACTTTATGAAAAACATATACACACTTATTCAGTTACATTTAGTGATCATACAAAATATTAACGACTATAAGATAACTATAAGATAACTAAAGACTATAAGATAACACTGTTCCTGTGGTTTAAGTGGTAGAGTATTGTGTTAGCAGTGCAAGGTTGTGGGTTTGATTCCCAGGGAACACATGTTAGATAAACACTGTTAGCCTGAATGCACTGTAAGTCGCTTTGGATAAAAGCGTCTGCTAAATGCATAAGATATGGCATGTGAAAAGTGTCCCTGTGAGAGCTGGAGCTTATGTTCATGCTGTTTCTCTGTGGTGAACTGTTTATGATATTGCATTACATGCAGCATGTTTTACTAGCACATACTATAACGTAACTCCCCCTACATCATTTTCTAAATATTTATAACACTTTACAGAAAGGTCCATTAGTTAGCATTAATTAATGCAATAACTAATATTAACTAACAATGAGAAATACATTTGTTACAGCATTTATTAATCTTTGTTAAAAGTTTAATATATTAGTATATGTTGCTTTATTTTTCATTGTTATTTTCTGCTTGCTAATACATGGCTCTGTAGTATACTTGATTCTGATTGGTCAGGTACAACATTCCAAGGTATGTTATCCCTCTATAACAACCGGTAAAATCTAATAGCACAGGATCATCCTGGTAACAAAAGTCGGCGCTAAACCAAAGCCATTAGATGGCATGCCTGCAACCTTTTGCAAAAAAGTGTAACCACTCATGCTAACGCTTCCTCTTCCGTTTTGGCATACATGGGAAAGGAGACCAGATGATTTATATATATATATATATATATATATATATATATATATATATATATATATATATATATATATATATATATATATATATATATATATATATATATGGAAGTCAATGGACACTGAATATACAGCTTTTTAGACAAAACAGTTTATCATTTAATGAACCGATAGTAGTGGTTGACTGATATTGTTTTTGTTTTTTTTTGACAGCCAATGCCAATATCTTGGAGAGCTATATATATATATTATATTTAAGCAATTTTAAATTATTTGACAATTGGATTAAATAATACATGTGTAAAACAAACATACATTCTTTAGATGACAAAGTATTTTTCACAAATAAGTACTTAATAAAAATGTAATTAAAAAGGAATTAAACACTGTAATCAACAGGGCACTCAGTATTCTGGGAAGTATGTGTGCATTGGGAATCATATTTTCTTTTTAAATAAAGCCAGGGTAACACTCATTTTACCTACAGTACACAGAGAAAATTACATGAATGTGACAGTTGGTGAATGCATAAAGTGCAGCATAATTTGAAATCACGAGTTTAAAAATTAAAGCATTCAGTTCACATGGACCGACTGTCATCCATGCACACTTCACAAGATCTCACAGCTGGATTCGACTAAGTTTGCAAGGTTTGTAAAATTTAATGTTCATTAGTCATTCAAAGTTTTTTTTTTTTTTTATATAAATGCATATTTGCTTAATGCTGACTGTGAATGAGAAAGTATTATAATGTTTGCCTTTCTACTACTAACAATATACAAGCAATCATTATAATACTTTTTATATACATTAATTACTTTGTTTAATCGTTCTGTCTGATAATTAGACAGACTTCTATCCATATTTAAACATAACTGTTAACAACAACAGTAAACAAGAGTGAGATGTGAGCACTGTGTACTCTGGTGCTGTCGCTCTCAGTGCCGTAAAAATAAAAGTCCTGCCTCTAACACATTGGACAACCAGAAAAACATTTAAATCGATGCTGATATTTGCAAAATGACAAATATCGGCCAATAAATCAGTCGACCACTAATCGACAGCCTTTTGGCTAATCTTCAACATGTTTTATACTAAACAATAATTTTGGATAAAACTATTTTTAGACTTTACACCAAAAAAGCCAACAAAAAATAATTTTATTAGAGCAGTTACTGACTTTTACGACAGGTGCTTTCTCCAAAAGTAAGCAATACATATAAGATCATCTCTGGCTATACTCTTGGTAGGAAAAGTTGTTTCTTCATAGAAGCTTTACGCTTGATTAGCTAATAAAAAATGTAAACTTGATTCAGTATTATGTATACAATTATTTCATTATGTCATCCTGGTATCGCGGACTAGCTCCCTCGTTTCATCCAATCACTGCTCCTGCCAATTTGCAATGACTGTTTTGTACACTGTAATGGATCATAAGATAACTAGTATAGTGATAAGATTTTTAAAACAGTTTTGTCTTAAATTAGTATCTAATATCGCCTTAATTATTTATGTGGTGAAATGTTGTGTAATGAATGGTATGACTGCACCGCATCCCTTAAATGTCCATAGTTTAAAGTTGCAGCTTGCTAGCAACTGCTGTCTTCACTGAAGCTTTGTGTCCAAATACTTTAACTCAAATTAATATTTTGTGTCTAATTATTTACTTGTACAGCAAGTAGCCGTGTAATAATTGGGAAAATTTACATCAAGCAGGTTGTTATCACAGAATAACCCCCTTCAGGGTGATGCAAGGCCCCTCCGCTGCGTGTCGAGGTGCTGATCACCCGGTTGGGGATCATTTTGTGATAACAACTAGCTGGATGTACATTAACCCTTACTTAATGCATTATGAACTAACATGAACAATGAACATATTTTTACTAAAATAATTACCAATAAATGCATTAAAAATAAATAGATAAATGCAGAAATAAATCCTAATAATAATAACAATAATAATAATATATAACATGACTGCACTGTGACCCAACATGAACAAACAATAACCGATTATATTTTTACTAAGAAACATTAACATAGATCAATTATAGATTCTTGAAATGATATTGCTCAATTACAGTTCATGTTACTAATGTTAAAGTGCTATTCTCGTCATCAGTTTAATTAAAACAAACAGTTTAATTATAATGTTTTTTTGATCATACAACATATCCTACTTGCCTCATTGTATATGTATAAGGTCACAATGACTTTATTTCTGTCCCATTTTCTTCCCTGCTTTATGTTCCATAATTGGAATATACAGAGATATAATTCCATACTGAGAGAGAGAGAGAGAGAGAGAGAGAGAGAGAGAGAGCTGGAAAGTGTCTCTTGGGAGAAGGCGACAACCAGCTGTGTGCTACATAATGGTGGAGAGCTGTTTCCGACTCCCACAATTAGCACTGTTTAATTAAGGTGGGCCACTCCTGCAGTCTAAGGGAGGGTGCCATTAGTAGGGTGGAGAGGAGAGGACTCAAGAGAGACGGAGCTGAGAGCATAAACCATCTGCTGTGTTGGTTTAGCTGAAGCTCAGAGAAGGTTTTCCGTGCTGGTTGAGATTTTTTTCTTCTTCTTCTTCTTCTTCCAGTACTGTACAAAACCATAGAGCAGGATTAGAAACACTTTCACTGTGTTTGCACTCATTTTCTTGGCCGTTCATATGGCGTTATTATTAGTGAGAAAGTGTTTTTTTTTTATATCCTGCTATTTTGTCACCTGATGGTATATGAGGTAATTGAAATGCGCAAGGGGAATATTTGCAGGAACTAACGATAGGCTTCAAGCATGTTTGTGCCAGGTAAACAGGAGTATGCTAAAGATTTAATAGCTTAAAGATTGTCTAGAGTTGAAGACTTGTGTTAGAAAAGTGTTAGAGTAAAATGATAATGGGCTGCAAACACAAAGGCTGTAGATCTTGCAGAGGTAGATTTTTGATTATTGCCATAAATTCTACGTCATGACGCAGTGTTCTGTATTCAGGCCAAAATTCACCCGGCTGGACAGGGAAAGGCTTAAGAGACATGGAAAGCGGCCAATCACAGTTCGTCAGAACCCTGCATAAAAAGAGCCACAAGACAACCTGTTCCCACACTTTCTGATCAATGAATTGCACTGATTAATGGCCAGTGAAGATTTTGGCATGAGCTTTGTAGTCATATGCGAGGCCAAAATGACAGAATCTCCCTCTCTCTCACTATATATATATATAATTATACTTTCATATGTATAGAAGAACATAGTTTTTTGTTTTGTTTTATACAATATAGAAATCTGCACATATTTGCAATGACACTGAAATGGATATGCATAGGGTATGTGTACATGTAACCATGCAGCAGAGTTTTACTCAGTTTTACTCAGTCTTCGGTGGGTCACATCAGGTGATGGTTAAAAGTAAGAACAGCAGGTTGTCGTCCCTAGAAGGGCAACTAGGACACGGGCACGTTATTATGGAGAGCTGCCGGGTTGAAGGAGGAATGTCACGTAAAGGTTTGAGAATGATGACAAAAATTAGCCTATTCATCAAATTCTGACATACCTTTCCCCTTATTATCAGGCCCCATTTCAGCCCATGCCAATCACTTGCTGAAGGCAATTGAAATGTCTTTTGTCCTAATCAGGCTCATATCAGATACAAACCAAAGGCGGTGGGTATTAACATTCATTTTCCCTCCGGCGTCCCAGTTTCTGAATTTAAATGTGTTAGATGGCTTGATTGAGCCAGACAACGAATTTTCATCTGATGCTGGTTGATGTGTAATTTTTTTATCTTTTTTTTTTTATCTTCCCTTGTTCAGTTACATCCATAACTAGTTCAAGACATCATCTCATCTTGGACAGTATGGATTGGTATGATCAAGTAACTGTTATATGAAGGGCATTTCAAGGTGCTCATTTGCTCATTTTCTGCATATCAGACAGGTTGGATCCAAACAGATAGCATGCATGAGCTGGACATCTGAAGCTACTGACCTGCAAGTCAATGTAGCGTTAAGAAGTTAAATTAGTCTGTACATATAGTTAGATTCAATTAACCAATTTCACAGGTTTCAAAGGTTAATTTGAGTCACCACTCAATAGTGTTCACATTCAAACATTCATGAATCGGAGTAAGTGAGTGAATTAATGAATTTGTAAATAAATCAATCAATAAATAAACAAATGAATACATTGTCACATTACATGCTCATGAACCTAGCCGCACTTAAGTAGAGCTCCTTTTTTGCAGATTTTTTCATTTTATTTTAAGTTTTATTCATCAATAATACTTTCCCTGATGGCACACAATCTGAAACAGCAGGAGTTGTCCCCGTCGGCTTCTCTGATTAAGAAGAAATACAAACCACTGACCACGGGCGATATGGTGGACGAGATGGCGAAGACTGCTGCGCACTTTGATGACATTTTCAGAACTAAGTTGACAGCGATGCGAAACAAGTTCTCTTCTTACATGTCAGTTGTTCAGTCGCTATGCTCTGAACTGGATCTTCTTACAGAGGAGATGAGAGAAAAAAAGAAAAGTGGCGCAGATCACGATAGGTGAGTAGCCATGCTCGCGCAACAGGTTGTGGACTTAAAGGATCGCGATAGGCGTTGCAATCTGCATTTGGTTGGAATGCCTGAAGGATCTGAACAGGACAACCCTATGGGATTTTTGAAAAGATCACTAACGACGTGGCTCCTGTCTCTGGTGGTCAAAAAGATTGAAGTGGAGCGAGCCCGTCGCATGTACACATGGCTTTCCTTAGATTATACTAAACCACAGGTTTTTCGTTAAACTGTTGCGGTACACAGGGAGCTCATTTTTGCGGGCCGCCAGACTTCACACCCCGGTGAAAACATCCAATGGAGCAACGCTGTCTTTATAAATTTTTTTTTTTTGCAGATTTTTCTCTGCTCACCACAAAAAGAAGTGCATTTGCGCCAGTTAGGAAGAAAATGAGAGAAACTGGCATCCAGAATTGTCTTCTCTACCCTGCAACGCTGAAGGTTATTCTCAGAGATTTTCTCAGATCCTATTCATCCACCAACTCTCTGATGTTCTGACAAACTTCGGCAAAGTGTAGCCTCATCCTCATTGGTGGATAGATGACGTATTAAGTAATTAAGTAATTATTAAATCCAATCCAAAGTCTTTCACCTTTTCTCTGCTACTCATAAATCCTATTCACGAATAGACTATACTTTTATTTCTACTTCTTTATTTTCAGATGTTCATGATGCCGATATCTGTTCCTTAACTTTGTCAGATCATGATGGAAATATGTGAATATCATCTTTGATCCCTCGGCCATCTCATGCCACTGATGGTGATTTGATCCTAAATTGTTACATGATAAAAACTTTTGCAGTCAATTCAGAAATAAAGAATTCAATATTCAATTCAGAATAACCGACACACAAAGATAGCTAAACTGGAATAACAGCTCCAGAATCTGACTAGACATAATCAACGTTGTTTCTCAGACAATGTACTCAATGATGGTGACCCTGACTCTTTTGCATCTTTTCTGTCCAAACCTTGATTTACCTAGGCTTTCAGATGCATATTTGGATTACCTGGCTGAACCGATTGCTCTTCAGGAGCTGGAGTCAGCAATCTGATCTATGAACAAGGGGAAATCCCCAGGCATAGATGGTATTCCAATCGAATTGTATACTACTTTTTGGTCGGATTTAGGCCCCCTCATGTTAGATATGATACATTGTTCAGTTACTTAAGGTTCATTTCACCCATCTATTAAAATAGCTGTTATTTCTCTTTTGTTAAAAAAAAAAAAAAGATAAAGATCCGACTTCCTGTTCTAGTTACTGGCCACTTTCTTTGATAGGAACTGATGTTAAATTATATGCTAGTACTATCTCACCTTCTAGAGAAATGCATGAACAGGCTAGTTCATCATGACCAAACAGGATTCATCAAATCTTGTTTAGCTTTGGATAACTTACACAGGTTTCATATCATTTATTCAATAAATAGTTTGTCCTACCCTTGCGCAGTATTATCTCTAGATGCTATGAAAAGTTCTGACCATCTAGAATGGAACGATTTATGGGCGGTTCTACAGCATCTGGGTCTAGGATTGAGTTTCTTAAATATGATAAAAGTTCTGTACGCAAAGACAGGACCCTCAACTGCCTATTCACCCTTTGCACAATCTAATCCTTCCCTCTGAGGAATCTCCCTCCTCTGTTTCAGTTATCTATCTCTTTCTTGAGCATTCATACAAACCTTTATCTATTACAACTGTTTGAGTTAAGGATCTCAATGAGGAAGTGCATGTTTTGTTTTCGGATCAGGTATGGGGGATGTTTAAATTGTCTTCTAAAAACCCTAACCACCAAATGATTAATTGGAAATTGCTGCATAGGGTTTACTTGTCTCCAATGAAATGTTTTTATATGAATCTGTCATCTTCTCCTAAGTACAATCTCAGTTGGCAAGGAACTTTAGAAACGTTTTTCCTTTTTTGGGGGGAGTGCCCCTCTCTCACACCATTTTGGACTCTCACAGGGTCTATCTTATTTGTTCGGTACTGAGATATATTTGACTCCATGCATTGTTTCACGAATTACTTTTGGGACCTCACCTTGTCCGTCAAACAAAGAGGTTTACTGCTCTCACAGTGGCAAAAAAGGGGGGAGTGAATGAACAGCGCTCTCTTCCACCCTCTAAACCCATGGCTGAAGTTCCCTTGAGCAAGGCACTGAACCCCCAATTGCTGGATATATAGCTATAAAAAATAAAATAAATAAAAAATAATGGAGATCAGTGTGTTGTTTTGAATTTTGTGTGTGTTTTTATGAATGGTTAGATTCAATGAATCAGTTTCACAGGTTCGTTTGAGTCATCACATAGTGCTCACATTAAGACATTTGTGATATAGTGGCACCAAAAGGAATCTCAATCTATAGTCTGACACAGACAGAAAAAACTTAAATGAATTATATTTTGTTCAGAGCTTACTAATTTGTTGGTGGCATAAAACTAAGGTCAGAAAAGTTTTAAAGTATTAAATTAATTTATTTAAAATAAAAAGGATTCTACCATTTTAATGTTTTTACAGTCCCCTAAAGTATCAATTATTTTCATATTTTTTTGTTTTTCAACAAAAACCAAAAAACGTCTTACAAAGCCAAGTTTAGGGTATACTATCTCAAGAAGTATAATTGCTGGCCTCGTAGGAGTTAGTAGCTACTTAGACAAACTTGTTCCCTTCAAGTTCAAATGAATCAGCGTCTCCTCAGAGTACAAATATTTTCCTAATTGCCCCTAAAGTTGGGAAAAAAGAGATGTGGTTGGTTTTGGGGACTTGATTAGATAGATTAAAAGTCCAAATGTGTTTTATTCCTAAAATATAAGCTTTTGCTGACTTTGTCAATTTTTTATACATAAGTACAGTATAGTTGTGAGCATGTTATTATATGTAATAAATAATATAGATCAGTGTGTCAGTTAGAATAAATGAATGAACAAACAAGCAAAGAACTTAGCAATGGGTTTGAATAAATAAATAAATGTTTTAGGTGTCACAAGTCGGTCAGGCTAATCACCCACAGCGCACTCCCTCACTCGAGCATTAATCACCAGAACCTGATCTCATTCACTCACCACCAAATAAAAGCACACACCTCAGTCACTTCCTTGGTCCAATCTCGTAGCTACTATACGGAACCACTCAAGCTACTTGCAGTGACTCTCATACTAACCTTTCTACTTACCTCTTTGGCAGCCCGTTTCTCCTAGACTCCTGTGTTTCTCCATCGTGCCTCCAGCGATCCCTCTTCCACGATCTCCACACCAGTGTTACCCCCAAAGTGAGTGCAACGATTCCTCCGTCCTGGTCTCCCCACTGTCAGTATAAAGATATCCCATGGCAATTCCAGTCATCAAAACCATAATCAAAGCCTTCTGCGGATCTACTCACCTGAATCTCACCCTGCTATCTTCTATTCCTGTTTCAAAATAAACTGTACTATCATTAACCTTCTGTTCCCGAGTCCGTTGTGTTACATTAGGTAATCAAAAATAATAGTGATTAGTGTTTGTATGAGTGAGTGAGTAAGTGAGTGAGTGTGAATGAATGAATGGAATAATGAGTGAGTGAATGAGAGTTAGTGAGTGAATGAATGAAAGAATGAATGAATAAGTGAGTGATTGAGTAAGTGTGAGTGAAAGAATAAGTGTGTCAGTGAGTGAATGAGTGAGAGTGAATGAATAAATAAAATAAATGCAACAAACTAAGAGGTAATGAGTGAACACATCTGCCCAACCTGTCCTCCAACCAATACGCTTGTATAGGTCGTTTGTCCAAATCCCTGAAATACGACCCATCAGAGCGTATACTGCAATTGCGCCCCTATCGGCAAAAGGTCATTTTCATATTAATGTTTTGTACTATTTTATTTGCCCTCTGGTTTGTGTTTCGTGTAGCTCAGTTAGTAGATTATTGCGTTATACCTTGATATGTAATCATGCTATCATGGGTTCGATCCCAGGGAACAGACGTGCGCGAAAATGTATATGCTCAAAAATCATAATTTAGCATGATTTCTGTGAGGGTTAGGTTTAGGGGTGGGGTTAGGTGTGGTCGTTCGAACGAATAAGCCACCTACAGTAGTAAAATATGTAGGAAATACTGTGAGATCGGTGTAAAACGCCCACACATTGCATTTAAATAAACGTGCGTTTTGATTGGTAATGACGTTATACGTCAATTCATGACGACAGATGCAACGCGATACTGTCATTATTTTTAATGACTTTAAAACGTAAATAAAGGTGGTAATAAATGCTTGCACAAACGACCTATATGGTCATTTTTTGTTGGAGGACAGGCTCGAGCACATTAGTAGTACTATATCTGTTATGTACAATGTTTTGTGAGTGAGTGAGTAAGTGAGTGAATTTTATTAATTATTTCATTAATTTATTAATTAATATATAAACCAACAAATTAATATATTAGGTAACCAAAAATAATAGAGATCAGTGTATTGTTTTTAATGAATTAAGATACCTTCATGCTATCATCCACCTAACAGCTTAACTCTTAATCAGAGTTTGATCAGAGCAAATTACTAAAATGAGCCTGTTTAAAATAACAGGAACAGGTGTAGCATGTAACAAATGTTAGAATAGCAATGTACGAAATCTGTGTCACAAAAGATCCATGTCTTTGAGGTCTGAATTTGACATAACGCACCCACTGAACTTGCATGTCCACATCACCATTCTCAGAACATCCCCACTCTCTCACTGCTATTGATTTCCTTCAGCACCTTGTCATCCTCTTTTCTCAGGCTTTGTAGGACACTTCTCAGGGAGCTGTAGGGGAACATTTGTCTTATTCATGAGAAGCACCCCACATTACAGAGTAATCAGTCTTAACAACCTCTCTTTGGGTCTCTGTGGTCCTTGTTTCCTACCTACAGAAAATGCTGACCCATCCAGAAATTTGGTAACATATGCTTCTCCTCATCCTCCTCTCCAGTGTACCTGCTGCCTGAGTCTGATTCTTCTACCCCATTGCCCTGGTTCCTCTCTGATTTCCCAGGCCTTGGGTCTGGACATCTGCTAACAGATTCCCAAGCCTCTATAATACAACTGTGTATCACACACATTAGACTTCGGTTACAGTAACCTTCCGCTGCATAAACTAAAGCTCTAGCTACTCACTGGTCAGCTTCAGTAGAATTCAAACCTACACCATTATTTGGTCAAAAAGCATGGATGGCAGTGTCCTGTTTGTGTACTTCCATAAACAAAATTAAGCAACCGCTAAACTAACTGACCTGTAATATGTCTGAACTGTCTTAAAATGTGAATTGACCCCATTTTACTCTCTTTATACATTACTAGTATTATTGTAAAAGATACTCACATAAGTCCTACCTAGCGAGTTCATGTACTGTATGTTGGTGTAGCACCAGTGGTTGTTTTGTAGGCAAACATCAGTACCTTGAGCAGCTATTGGCAGCCGGTGCAAACAAATGAAGAGAGGTGTGATGTGGGCTTTTTTCAGCTCGAAGACCATTACTGCTGCATTCTGGATTGATACTACATGCCGGAAGGCTCGCCAAGAGAGCATTAAAATAGCCCTCTATTTCTATTTTTAACTTAAATTCTTTTTAAGTCAATTTTTTTATATTTTTTTAATTATTATTTTAAATTAAAAATTAAAAGTTTTTAAATTCCTTGTTTTATTTCTGTTATTTTTTTTTACACTTTGAATTACCATTGTGTACGAAATATGCTGTATACATAAACTTGTCTTGCCTTATGCCGCAATGGACTGAAATCCAGCAGTGCCCACAAGGACCCCTGCTCAAGAAGGTACATGTACTGGCCTGTTTAAAGTTTGCCAAAGAACATCTAAAGGCTACATCTTAGGGTGACCATATGCACCGTTCATACGGGACACGTCCCAGCCAGAATTTTAATAATGCCTTAAACATCCAGAGCAGCTTGACCAATAACATGCAGGTATTGTACATAGTCGACCAATCGTGGGGCTGCGTGTGAGAAGGTGAGATCTAGAGGGAACAATCAAAGCTATGAAAATATGAGCACGTGCTTGTTCGTTCGATTGACTTGAAGCGTTGCTACGCACAAATCCAAAAAAAACAAAAAAAAAACAAAGTGCGCCACAATCCTTCAAGTCAAACGAACGAACATACACGTAAAAGCGATTCAAAAGCATAAGGAGCCGTCTGCTCTGCTCTTTATAGCTCTCATGAATGTATCACAACGATCAACCTGCACAGTACAAATAGCCAAAACCTGGATATTTTAGGCAATATTAAAATCCTGGCTGGGACGTGTCCCGTATGAACGGCGCATATGGTCACCCTACTACATCTAAACATCTTCAGAGAGGGCTGGGGAGAAAGTGCTGTCGTCCGATGAGACCTAAATTGAGCTCTCTGGCATTAACTCGACTTGCCCTGTTTGGAGGGAGAGAAATGCTGACTATGACCCCAAGAACGCAATCCCTACAGTCAAGCATGGAGGTGGAAACATTTTGCTTTGGGATTGTTTTTCTGCTAAAGGTACAAGACGACTTCACCGCATTGAGAGGTAAATGGACTGGGCAATGTACTGTAAAATCTTGGACAAGAACCTCCTTCCCTCAGCCAGAACACTGAAGATGGGTCATGGATGGGTCTTCCCAGCATGATAATGACTTTAAATATACCACCAAAGCAACAAAGAAGATGCTTAAGAAGAAGCAAATTTAAGGTAATAGATTGGCATAACCAGTCTCCAGACCTCAATCCTATAGAAAATCAATGGAGAGAGCTAAAACTTCGAGTTGTCAAATGACAGCCAAGAAACCTTAAGGATTTACAGTAGAGAGGAACTGTAAAGAGAAGTGGATCAAATTCCCTCCTGAGATGTGTTCAACCTGGTGACCAACTATAAAAAACCGTCTTAGCTCTTTGCTTGTCAACAAGGGTTTCTGCACCAAGTGCTAAGTCATGTATTGCTTGGGGATCAAATTCACTGAAATACAAATCAATTTCTAACCTTTATATAATGTGTTTTTCTGGATTTTGTGGTTGGAATTCTGTCTCTATAAGTTAAAATAAACCTACCATAAAAATTACAGACCCCAAAATCAGCCTATGTAGACCTAAAAGCATCTGCATCTTTTGACGCATGAAGCAACCAGAGTGTTCCAGCAGTTGTTGTTTTCTGCCAGCCGTCTGGTCCCACTCCATCGCTGGTTGACAATTGCGAGGTCCTTCTCCACAGTCTGTCACCAGTTAATCTTGGGTCGTCCTTTTTTTTTCTCCGGCCTGCTGGCATCCAGTCTAGTACTTGGCAAGCCAGTCTGTAGGAGGGGAGTCACAGATCATGACCTAGACACTGAAGGCACCGTTTGCAGATATTATCGGACACCCCTGGAAGGCCTCACTTCTCCCTGACAATCCATTTGATTCCAAGAATTCTACTTAACCCTCTGGTGCATGGCAGCTTTTAATTCCATTAGATATGGAATCATTATGCTTTTTGTAAATTAATATATAAGAAATCATTATCATCATAATCCTAATAATATAAGATCGGTGCTTTTTGAGTTAGTTGTTAACCTAATCTTCGCAACTCGATCAACAGAGATGGGGACATCAATCAGGAACTTAATTGCCGTATAGGAAAAACTGCAGCATTTTTTTTTATCAACTAAGGAAAATATGGCAAAGCAGGAAAATTACACTCAGAAACAAAGTTATGCTTTTATAAGTCCAATGAGCTGTCTACAGTCCTTTACAGCAGTCCTTAACCAGAGCTGGTGTGTCTAACATAAACAAGCAAACAAAAAAGTTATCTTGACATTTTAGGCAGTGTTATTAATTTTTTGTGTAATGAACTGTTGTATAAGAGCACTGAATATCAGTCGTGACGTCCCACAGATAAGGCTCAAATAAAAGTCTTCCTAAAGAATATTGACACATCTCTTCATTTATTCAGATCTCTTTTTGTTTAAAGTTGCACTACCTCATGGGGTTAGTGCTCAGTCTACCCAGCAGGCAATTGTGAAAAATCTCAGTTTTACATGTTTTCTGTTTCTCTGCCACTCTCCAACAGCAGGACTCGGCTGAAGATAAAACCACAAGCTATGGTAAATGGGCCAAGGATAAAGACAGAGTTAAACTCTATTTGATGACGAAAGCTCCAGATTCCTGCGGAGTCTCCTCATCTTCAGCAGGTGTGCTATTTTTGACTCAGCCCATACTTGTTCGGGCTATAAAACACTTCTATGGGAGTAAAAGAGCACACAGTGAAACACAAAGCGTATAAGTGGATAAAAAGTTGGGTGACTAGATATTCTGATGTACCATTACTCTTTTGTTAGTGTTAATGCACAATCAGTCCTCCACAGCATGTGTTTTGTGGTTGGTATTAAGTCATTAAGTCATTAAAGATTAAATGCATTCAAAGCCATTTTCTGTCCATTTGATAAGTTCTTGAGATCCCTGGAAATCAAACCCATAGCTTTGTTGCATGCTTTACTGCTGTTACAGTGTTCAGCAACAAGTACAGTCAAAAGTGAAAAAAAAAGTGACATGACATTCAGCCAAGTATGGTGACCCATACTCAGAATTCATGGTCTGCGCTTAACCCATCCAAAGTGCACACACACAAACCGTGAACACACACCCGGAGCATTGGGCAGCCACTTATGCTGTGGCGTCCGGGGAGCAGTTGGGGGTTCAGTGCTTTGCTCAGGGGCACCTAAGTCGTGGTATTGCCGACAAAAGACTCAAACCCACAACTCTAGGGTTAGGAGTCAAACTCTCTAATGACTAGGCCACGACTTCCCCTTAATTCAGGGGTGGGTAAAATTTTGTAATGGTTTTGAAATAGAAAAATAATGGGCCTTATGCGTATCAATTTATTTGATCAGAAAGTACAGTTAAAACAGTAATATTGTGCAAAAATATTACAATTAAAATACCTGTTTTTGATTTGAATATATATTGAAAATGTCATTTATTCCTGTAATGTGGCGATGAATTTTCAGCATCATCACTCCAGTCTTCAATGTAACACAATCCTTCAGAAATCATTATAATATGCTGATTTGCAGCTCTTGAATTATTATTATTATTATTAAATAATTTAATATAAGTATACGTTAGTAAACACTTTGAAATTTCTATATTGTTGCATAAATATGACCAAAAAGATAATCAGAAAGTTGTTAAAGTTGACAAAGAGAATCCAGTCGAACAATTGAGACAAAAATGTATACTTTGTCATTTATTTTTTGAGTAAAATGATCCAGCGTTACGTATCTGTCAGTGGCAAAAGTATGTGAATCTTTGCTTTCAGTATCTGGTGTGACCCTCTTTTCAATAATAACTGCAGCTAAATGTTACTTGTAACTGCTGATCAGTCTTGCACAACAGCTTGAAAGAATTTACCCATTACCAGAAGCCCATTCCTCAGTACAGAACTGCTTCAACTCTGTGATGTTGTTGGGTTTCCTCTTATGAACTGCTTGCTTCAGGTCCTTCCACAACATTTGAATTGGAGTAAGGTCTGGACTTTGACTTGACCATTTCAAAATATTAACTTTGTCATTCTTTAACCATTCTTTGGTACGACTTGTGCTTGAGAGCGTTGTCTTGATGGATGACCCACTTTCTCTTGAGATTCAGTTCTCAGACTGGAATTTTCCTTTAGAATGTTCTGGTATAATTCAGAATTCATTGTTCCATCCATGATGGCAAGCCACCTTGGCCCAGATGCAGCAAAACAGGCCTAAAACATGATGCTACTACCACCATGTTTCACAGATGGGATAAGGTTCTTTTGCTGGAATGCAATGTTGATGGACTGGAGTGGTGTGGATTACTTGTGGATTATTGTGATGATTTTACCAGCTATTTGAACACTCATTCTGACAGCACCCATTCACTGCAGAGCATCCACTGGTGAGCAAGTGAAGTGATACATTTCTCCAAATCTGTTAATCACTTTTTATCAGTTGAAAAGTTTTCTGGAAAAAAAAGTATTACTTTCTTTAAAAAGATAAATATTTGAATAAATATTTTGA
Organism: Carassius auratus; assembly: GCF_003368295.1. Classification (NCBI taxonomy): domain Eukaryota; kingdom Metazoa; phylum Chordata; class Actinopteri; order Cypriniformes; family Cyprinidae; genus Carassius; species Carassius auratus. The sequence goes on from NC_039275.1 coordinate 4,728,136, forward strand.
ATAAATGTGCTTATTTTACACTTTTCAACTGTATTACTCTTTTTGCTGTACTTTTGGTCAAATAAATGCAGCCTTGATGAGCTTAAAAAGAAAAAACGTTTTCAAAAACGATAAAAACCTTATTCATCCCAAACCTTTGAATGGCAGTGAGTTTCATAGGCCTACTTTTTATCAGTGTACGAATAAATGGGAGGGGGGTGGGTATAAAGTTTCTGAACATCTGTTTCATCCATTGATGCCGTTTCATCCACAAATATTTCAAGTGCTGTAGGAGATGGAAGGTTAATTACTGAGGGAGCACCAAGTTCTCTCAGAAAGACTGACGTGACCACATTTCTTGCTCACGGCACAAACAAACGCTCAGCTCAAAGACAAACGTCTCTCGCAAGTCTGGTAAAATGAGTTCTAGCAGTTCACAGCACACACACACTACACTCCACACACATACACACACTGTTTTAAAACACATCTAATTTAATCAAGATGCCTTGATTAAACTCTTTCAGGAGCTGTCGAGCCAGTCCAGTCTCTCCCCAGTTCATTTTCCTCAGTAGCATATGCTGGTTTGCTGTCTATCTGCCCCCAAACTTCACCATCTTTAAATTCCTCCCTCTCTCATTCTTTCACACTACCAGTCATGGAGATGTGAGCCTGTAACTTGCACTTACTCCTTTAGAAAACGTCAAAAACAGACATTTGCTACAGCCATTGGGTATCTGTGGCAATCTGGAAGATAATAGGGAAATAATAACTGTCTCCTTTGTGAATTTCTAGTTGCCAGTTTAGAAGTTTCAGAATTAGATGCAAAGAATGGTGATGTGAAAAGCAGCAGACAGAGAGAGAGAGAGAAGGAAAAAAAAAGTAAATTCCATGCTTTTTAGAGAGCTACAAAAACAAATTAGGCAGATATACATACAGTACAGTAGATACCTAGCCAGAAAGAATGACTTATATATATATATATATATATATATATATATATATATATATATATATATATTTATTTATTTATTAGGGGTGTAACAGTACGCAAAAATAGTCACGGTTTAAAGTCACGGTTTGGTTCATTTTCGGTACAGTAAGGGAAAGAAATGCAAACATTAAACTGGAGGTTGTTCATTACTATAAACTTTTTTTTAACAATTTGTTTACACTTTTTAATAAAACATATATAAAATAAAAAAAAGAATAAGAAATAAAATACTGCTGCAAAGTTCTCCACTAAATAAAATACTCTCAGTCTCAAACCAATATCATATGATAAAATATAATGAAAAATATAAATAAATAACTATGATTACAGTGCAGCATTACCAATCCCAGCTTGTAGGCCTGCTCATATTTTAAAAATTTATATAAATTTTCCAAAGTGTAAAGTGCAGCATGAACACTTTCAGTTTTTAGACCTGCTCAGATTTCGTTATTGCGTTGGACAGATAGAAATTAAGAGCAAAGGTCTGTTTAAATGCAGACGGGAGCTGCGTTTGAATTACAATCGCTTTTTTCCTAGTTGTAGTGATGTTCACACTTGCGTGATACCTTTTGAAAACCTTAGGCCGGTGACACACTGGCATATTGCACCTGTCAAACATAGTCTATTTTGTCGTCAATACTGTTGACAGTGTCCTTTATTAGTAGGCTTTATATTTATGCTCAACATGAAGTATAGATATTGTTGTCTTGAAGACAAGATCCTGGTCTGTCGGCGGTCTCCCTCTATGTCACCTACAGTAGCAGCAGCGCACCAGCGCCGCGTAAGGCACGATTCTGGTGTGTAAAGACACAGAAAACGCGAAGCAGGTGTCACTCAACTGACACGCAGCAGAAACGTCACACTCACGCCACACAGCCAGTGTGTCGCCGGCCTTAGAATCAGCTGCAGGGCGGGATTTGCACTGATGTTCATTTGAAATGCTCCGTCGCAGTTAGTGCTCACTCTGCATACGTACCATGCCCGAGCCCTACTGAACCATGCCCTGGCCCACCACTTCCAACCGGGCCAGGCTAAAAGAACGGTGCCCCACAGAGCGTGATACAGAACACTAACACTAGTCAAACAAACTGAGTTTTTGTGGTCAAACGTGATCGGCCGTGGTTCAAAACACCTAGTGTGAGTACACCCTTAGAATCAAACCACCAAACACTTTGTGGCATTCTGGACTATCTGAATGCTGTTCAAACCAAATTAACCTCTGAAGGCACTAGAAACAAGGTGAGGTCATGGGGCTGATTCCCATGAAGAACACATAAAGTGTACTTTGAATACACTACAAAACGCTATGGATAAAACTGTCAGTCAAATGAATAAATGTACATACAAATGCAAGTGCACTATAAGTCACTTAAATGACTTCTCACTAACAATAATAATTGCTAAACAAAAACTAACACTATGATAAGTGGTTTGCCTCAAGATTAATCTTGTGTCTAACTGTCCATTTCATTCCAAGCACATATGGATTTATCGTGTCACCTTAGGCGCAGTCCTTGATGCTGTTCAAATTGAGACACCTGCTTCCTGTCAGACCCGAATCTACAAGACAGAGTGCTTTTCATTTTCATGGTGCTTGATCTCAGGAACCTTTCATGTCTGGAGAAACAGGACTCTTTTGACTCCGCCGCCATCACAGCAATTCCCTGGAAAAAGACCTTTCAAGTTTTAAAGTGTTGTTCTGGTTGCATCTCAAATAAATTGTTTAAAAACCCATCAGTCGGTATTGAATAAAATCACACTGATTTGCTAAGAGTGGAAGGCGTGCTTTGATTTACCTGCACAGGTCAGTCAGTTTGTCTACCCGTCTGCAACTCTCCTGGTCCAAGTGAAGCCTTTATTACTGTTTGTATTTGAGGGCAAGTACCAACAGGACCAAGAAAGAAAGATCACATGGCGTTCTGAAACAACAGATAACCACAAGGGAGTCTGGAGTGCTGTGGTTGAGTTTGCTTAAGGGACAGTGGAGTCAACTGACACTGAAAGTACTGCAGAAGTCCTTGGTGTGTTTTTCACCTTTATAAGTGGTAAACAGAACAAAACAGCTCATCATAACATGTACAGGACAAACCCTAGAATCAAAAGGGAAAACAAAAGCAAAAATTATTACTATTGGAGAAATGTAGCATTTCATCACTTGCTCACCATCGGATCCTCTGCAGTGAATGGGTGCTGTCAGAATGAGAGTCCAAACAGCTGATAAAATAATCATCACAATAATCCACAAGTAATCCACACCACTCCAGTCCATCATTTAACATCTTGTAAGGGGAAAGCTTAATTTGCAGGAAACAAATTCATCAAGACATTTTAACTGTTACTTCAGATCAAAATACGACACCATAATCCATAATAATGCTTATTCCAGTGAAAAACTCCATCTTCTGTTATCTCTCAAATTAAAATCCATCTACAAACTGTTTTCGCTTGTAAACCGAGCTTGATCTATGCATATTTATCACACTGCTTTTGGCTTCAAGACATTAATTGATGGACTGATGGAGTGTTGTGGATTACTTGTGGATTATTGTGATGTTTTTAACATCTGTCTGGACTCTCATTCTGACGGCACCCATTCACTGCAGAGGATCCATTGGTGAGCAAGTGATGGTACATTTCTACAAATCTGTTATGATGAGGAAACAAACTCATCTACATCTTGGATGGCCAGAGGGTGAGTAAATTCTCGGCAAATTTAAATTTTTAAATGAAAAGGTCATTCTTTGTTCAAATAAAACAGTAATCGATGTGAAAATAATTGTCATAATATTTGCTGTAACTTAGAGAAACATTGCATGTGTGTGTGTGTGTGTGTGTGTTTGTATTTCTCATTCAATACTTTGTTTTTGTTAGAAAATCAATTACAGACTGTCTGTCTCTTAAAACTGGTGATTCTGCACCAATTACTTTTTTATTATTATTTTATTTTTTGGAGAAACTATACAGAATTAAAACCTTTCCACTTAACTGATTACATTCAATTATAAAGTCTGAGAGCACACAGATGCACTAATCAGCAGCATGAAATTGCTTATTATTCACATGTAAACTGCTCTTAATATCGAGACAATATTTTTCTCCATACTTGACAAACCACTTATTATTGACACTAATGACACAGGAATGCATGGTGTTGTGCTGTGGTTTTATGTTTAAATGATTTTTATGATAATATTAAGCTTCTTAGTTGAGTAAACATTGTCTGCCTACAGTATTATTACTATGGACACAAATCTGAGCTCTCAGATGATTTCTGATCCTGTTATCCAATGTATAAAAGACATAAAATCACTTAAATGATACCTTAATCTGTTAAAAAAAAAAAAGTAGGGATAACTTTACAAACGTTTTAATACCCGAAAGTCTTACCAGGACTTTAACAGAGTGTCAGTTAATGTTGATGTTAACCATGCATTAAAAAAATTAGCACTTTTAGGAGCGCAACAATAAAAATAAATAAATAAATCACACTAGGGATATAAACACAATTTTTGCATACAAAGCATGTGATGTTTGGCCTGATGTTTGATGGATTTTTTTTGCTTTATTTTCATGCACTACATCCTCCCATAGATGTAGTGGTAAACCGTTTTGACCTCCCTGACTCATGTTTTGTATTTGGAAGTGTTTCGTATTAATGCACAGACTCTCTCAGGAATGGAAAGCAAAAAGTGAATCATGATATCTTAAAGTTGCTGTTGCAAACAGAAAATAATTTGAGGGAAATGGCAATGTGCATCGGTGCTACTAAATGTTATCTCACCTTGTACTGCTGTAAGAAATGTATGTGTGAACGGCTGTGTTTCCAGTTTGATTATAAATTTCTATATGATTTTGAACATTATATGAGGAAAATAACTTGTATAAATGTTAATAAGTTGCATTGTGTAATCTCAGACTTAAATGAATATAAAATGCATCTTTTGAGAAAACGAAAGCATGTTTTGACCTTGTATGTGTGTAGGAGACTCCCAAACATCATTAGGAACCGTAAAAATTGCATAATAGGGGCACATTAATATATATTCAAAGAGTTAGAAACTTGAGATAATGCATTTTTTAATGTTTGCTAATAAACATTATATAATGTTCAAACAAATCATTCATTCAAGTAAGTAAAAATGTCATTAAACTTTCAACTCAATATGATGAAACACTTAGTAAAAATCTACAAATGATTTTAACATCACATGTTGGTGCTGTAAGGAGCACTAGATGATGGAGAATTCCAAATAACAGTCCTTCAGAATCCACAGAAGAAGCACTAGAGAAACTCAGAGAAAATGCAGTACAACCAACATCTAACGATAACCAGCCAAAGTCTGAATAGAACAGGGAGAACTTATACAGAAACTAAATGAGAGAACTAATGAGATGATTAACTAAGATAGGTGAACAGAATAAACTAATCAGGGCCACTAAGGAAAACTAGTGGTGCATTAGCTTAAATGTTTAATATAAATAAACAGTGCTCATAAATGGCTGCTGAAGAAGTATTCTCAAGTGAGGCCTTAACAAACGAATACATTACTGATTGTGTCAAAGCAGCTTTACACTGTTAAACAGGTTTGTCAATAACGCAAGAAGACAATAACAGTATTTTTTCCAGCTAAAGTCAATTCAGTGATGATTCAGTAATGTCATCATCCAGTTCAGCTCTCCTCCAATAATGTCTGTGCAATCAGTCAAGCATCCCCAACTAAGCAAGCCAAAGGCGACAATTGCAAGGAACCAAAACTTCATCAGTGACAGAAATGGAGAAATAAACCTTGGGAGAAACCAGTCTCAGTCGGAGAGCCAGTTCTCCACTGGCCAGACGAAACCAGCATGGTGTGGCTTAATTCCAGTAATATTTCTAAGAAGCATTACATGAGTATTAAACATTTTACATTTAAATAGAAACATAAAGTTAATGCAATTTAATATACATTCTTATTTGAGTGCACAAGCATCTGATTTGTAAAAAATGATAATTTTTATAAATTATTTCTTTAATATGTGATCACTGCACTCAACTGATACTTAGGGTGCGTAGACCAAGTAAAAAACATAATTATAAAAAAAAAAAAAAAAAAAAAAAAAAAACAGGATCTGTATTCACTTATAAACATAGCTTTTTTTCAAAATGTTTAATTTAATAAGTTTATAAGTGAGTGTGGATCCTACTTTCTTTATTTTTTATTTTATTAAATTACTTCCTAATTATTATTATAATTTTTTATTTTATTTTTATTTTTTAGGTTTTTACATCAATTATTAATCCACTTGGATTCAAATATTTGCATATTTGCTCAGAAGAGAAGACAGTCCTCAAACAAACTCATCTTGAGAGCAGATGGTGGCGAACACCTGGATTATCCATGGAGACAAACCCTCCTGATGTTCCTTTTAAAATAATAGAGATCTCTGGTGATGTTTGACATCCCTTCACTGCATGCGGGGAGCATTCGGATTACAGTTTGCTTTTAAGGATCCCGGCACGTTCCACAGTGAGCTCTTTTTTTCCTGTGATCTCTCCAGGAAAGAGCGCAGATCTTACAGCGGGGCTTTACCATACGCGGGGGATATGGCTGGGAGGTCTGGGAGTGTGTTTAGGCTGAGGATTGTAGCAGTTTACACATCAGACAGCATAATGTTAGCGGGAGCTTAGCAGCTAAAGATCAAGGCTAATAACCCAAAGGCCCTGGGTTCAGACGCTAGAAGGTCTAATCTCATGAACCTCACAGCACAGCCATGAAAACTTCTGATGCATATTTACACAAAGACAGCAACTGACTGACTTGGCAAACCACTTTTCAGAAGTTTTGGGTTGGTAAGGTGTTTTTATTTTTTGAAAGAAGTGTCTTATGAACATCAAGCCTGACTTTATTTGATAAAACTGCAGTAAAACAGTAATATTGTGAAATAATTTTAAATTTTAAAATAACAATATTCCTGTGATGCATAGCTGAATTTTCAGCATCATTACTCCAGTCTTCAGTGTCACACAATCCTTCAGAAATCATTCTTATATGCAGATTTGTTGCTTAAGAAACAATTTTGATTATTATCAGTGTTCAAATCAATGTTGAGCTGATTAATGGTTTTGCAGAAACTGTGAAACTTTGTTTTTTTGCAGGCTTTTTTTTTTGTTTTGTAACGTTATAGATGTCTGTACTCTATGTTTGATGAATTTAATATCTTAAAACAAAAGCAATAATAATACATCATAATGACCCCAAACTGTTCAACAAATACATTGAAAATCATAAGAAATGTTTCTTGAGCAGCACATCAGTGTATTATAATGAATCATGGATCATATCAAGGATCATATGGCACTGAAGACTGGAGATCTCCATAGTATTTACTCAAAATAGTAGGCAGTATATGCAGTAAGCCTGTCACTTTCAGAGGCTACAAGACACAAAAAGTAATATAAATCCAAGTCTGTATTGACTGATGGTAATGAGGAAGTTTGGTGAGTGACTGGTTTTGTGGTCCAGGATCACACATAGTCCTCATTTGCTACTTAATTGTTCTGTGGTTAAATGCAGACTTAATTGCAACTATATTTCATATTTCTCATTCCATATTGTTTCTTTTAGAAGTGCAGTGTGTATGCATGTGTGTGTGTGTGTGTGTGTGTGTATGCATGTGTGTGTGTGTGTGATTCTGAGCAGTGTTGGGGATAACACATTACAAGTAAAGCAAGTTATGTAATCAGATAACTTTTTTTTAAGTAACGCATTACTTTTTAAGTTACAAGAAAATACCTTAGTAGCAATAGTTTTTTTTTTTTTTTTTTTTTTTTCAAATAAGTAACACCAGTTATTTTTTCCCATTTCTTGACTGAAAACTCTCCTGTCCCCTTGTTGAGAGAAATCAGGAGTACTTTAGTTCTAGAATAAATATGAATCACAAAGAAAAAAAAATACAAGTTTCATTAGTTTTCCTCAAAATGAAAAAAAGGTTAAAAGCAACTCAGAATATGACTCAAAGCTGCAATAATTAAATATGTTAAATAATCAAAATATCCTTTATGTATTCAATCCCAATTTTAATAACCAATTTGCTGCTGACCTATGATGATCCAATTCAACCCCATACTAATAAGCAAAAATTACACAAGATTACTAACATTACAAACTAACATTTTTTTCTTCTTGTTTTTATTACTGAAGAGTGTAGAATAGGTAACACATATTAGTTGCTTATTGGCATGCATATTACTAGAATATTAGCCATGTATTAGTGCTAATTAAGAACATATTAATGCCTTATTCTACTTGACCTTATTCTACATCCCTAATCTTACCCATTACCTAAACCTAACAACTACCTTACTTACTATTAATGAGCAGCAAATTAAGAATTTATTGAGAGAAATGTTGTAGTTAATAGTTAACAAGTGTTACCTATTCTAAAGTGTTACCCTTTCTTCTTCGGTGTTCTACTGTACAGACTTGAATTTACATTTCCTTCAGCCTCAGGCTTTTGATATGAAAAGTATTTTACATTTGCAAAAAATAGAACTTGTTATGTGAAAAGCAAACAAGCAAGCCCAGTCCAGATTTAAAAAGTAACGTAATGCATTACTTTCAACAAAAAGTAAGTAATGTAATTAGTAACTTTTTAGGAAGTAACGCAATATTGTAATGGAATATTTTAATGCATTACCTTTAAAAGTTACTTTCCCCAACATTGATTCTGAGCAAAAAAATACTAGCAAATGTTAAAAATAAAGGATCTTTGTTTCCAAATATTTGACAGGTAGACATCATCTTATTACTTTATTGTAAACAGTTAATCCACAACATTAAATGTCTACCTCAACACCATCATTTATCCTAATTAACCTAATTATTTGTGCTTCCACTGCAGTGCTGGTTTCAGTGTAACATGAGCAGGAATACAACCTATGGATTTTCCTATAATCACGTGACATAGAGAAGTGTTTACCAGTTAGTCACTTAAACGCTCTACAAAAACATGTTTAATTGGAAAGTTATCAAATAACTCACAACACAGTGTGCCTCTTTAAAGCAGATATTGATTTCAGGTTTCCAGTGCTATTGCACACATGCCATCTCCAAGAGAGTTTCCCATCAGCAGCTGTCAACCAGCACTCGGACAATGATTGATCATTTACAAAGTGGATGACCATTGATCATTACTCAATCATGGAGATGGTTCCAGCCTGTAAAACATCCCTGCCTAAACAGGTCATTCATCTTAAGAGGACCCAGCTGTCACAGTGGCTTCATAACAACAACCTCAACCAAACGGGCAAATGTGTTGCAATTACTTCACTGGCACATCCCGCAAACCCTCAAACGTCACTTTTAATTTGCCCGGCTTCTGTCAAAAATTGATATCTCATCCGAGAAAATGTTCCACTGGATGGTTGCATTTTATAGTCCTTTAAAATCATGAATCCCAAAATTAATGCTCAGCGAAGTATGAACCGAGCAAATGCAAACAAAGTTAAGGCATGCTACAATTCACAAAACACATTTCATGCTACAGACTTGAAGGCTCCATCTCACACTGGATAAAGGTTTTATTGTGCCATGCCGTATATCTGTCCATGCTCAATCAGATATGCCAGGTTTTTCGCCTGCTGGGCCAATAATTGGGTCCTGCCAAACCAGATACTGCTGCGGGTGTTAAGCAGAGAGATTTTGGACTCTAGGCCTGAAATTTCTGACACCTTAGAATTTACTCTCTGCTGATCATCAGTAAACTGCTTTACTGCTTTTAACTTTAGAAAGAATGGCAGTCCCAAAAGGGTCTAGGTCAACAGGTTAAGTTGCACGTGTTCTTGCACTTGTTTAGACAGCAAACATCAAGACAGCTTACTTGGTTGTAAAACAGAGCTTATTTCAGTGCTGCAAAATGACACTGGTGGAGAGCAGAAATATGACAGTGGTCAGCAGTTTCCGCTGACAAGCATGACAGGCGTTTTCACCTAACTCATCTCTCAGGACTATTTGAGAACACAGTTGTGCATTAGAGACACTTAAGAGTAGCATGCCTCCTTTCTCTAGATCAATATTGTTTAAATAGACATCACCTGCTCTCTTTATCATGTGATAATTGCTAATGCTTCCAGCATAATATTCAACAACCCATACCCTTTTCCTTCCAGGACAGTCAGCTTTCAGATCAAAGACTTTTCAGCATTGGCTATACTGGGTTCTCTTTTCAGCATGACAATAACAACCCACTTTTACAGCAATGGACCATCAGACTACAACATCAGGCTACACCAACAGCTTGTTCTGTTCTAATGTGCCATTTAGGGTTGGGTTAATCTGAAAATGACACCACAAAAACATAGTGAAGAATAATGCTAATTATTACTGACAGGCTGCACAGAAAACAACAACAAATCTATCCAGGCTCACTGGAAATATGTGATTCTACCTAGATTTCTGAAAAACTCAAAAAATAATATCTATACAGTATGTGCAAATCCCTGCAGTTTCCAGTTTAAAGAACACTAGAGGCATTAAAACTTTTACTTTACAACTTTTACTCATTTTTACAGAAAGTATGATTTACAGGGCCAGAGTTTTGATTAAGACAGGGTATTTTTTTGTACAAAATTCATTGCACAACATTACAGTATGTTTTTACTTTAACATGCTGTGAGATTTGAAAACTGATACTTTTGAATGTTAGCAATATCTATACAGCTTCATATGTATGGAAGTTTTTTTTTTTGTTAATCTTGGCAGTTTTGCTTGGTAGCTCACACGATACAGCAATGCACTTGAGAGGTGAAGCACTCTGGTACGAATCTTTGGAAACAATGGTTCGACAAAACTGCTCAACCTGAATATAAGTTAAAATAGTACGGTTGCATCAGCAAAAAATGTTGGAGAAAGTTACTTTTAAAAGTAATGCATTTCAGAAACTCTAGGATACTTTCCAATTAATTTAATTGCTGTGAAAAATACAGTTTAAATATTTAAGAAATTGCACTTGTGATCAATGTGTTATAAATGGTGCATAGTTTAAAATGAATCTCAATAAATGAAATGATAGTAAATCTGGCAAATTAGAACTTAAGCTATTATGTATTAACCCTTTACAAATATGCTTTATTAATAATCATGTCAAACCCTATTTCCAGATTTTACCCTTCAGTAATTAACTCAATCAGTAGATTTCCCTCCGTTCATCTGGGTTCAGATTTAAACAAAGGTGTTTACATGTGGAGGGAGAATCCTGTCACTAATCGGAGTGATCCAAAGGCGCTTAATGAGAATAAGGAAATAATATGAAATGGGAAACTGTACAAATGTCCCTGTGTTTAGAATATACCCTCAGAGGAAACATGCACTTTGACATTTAAAGCAAACAAATCCATATGGTAAGCCCGGATGCCCACGCATTAAGCAATGTGTGACAGCAGCTCTCTGCGATGGAATTGAATTACTGTACACTTTGAAATCTCAAAGCGATGGAACGAATGCAAGGGCTAGACAAAGAGCAAGCTCGACCCGTTTCTAATGTCTGAACAGTCATCCAAAACAGCAGGCAGAAAGCACACATCACCAATGGTGGTCCCGTCCTCATCCCATCCAGTCAAAGTGTGACACGCGGGGCATTCAGGGAATTAAACGTGTCACAAGTCATTAACCCTAAGCTTAGAGTGAGATGTGTGGAAGCCTATAGACAGGCCAGAAAGCTATGGATTTTCCAAATACTGGACCCTAATGCTGGGAGCGAGGTTAAGGCCGAAGCTTACTGCAAAAATCCACAGCTACTTCCCTCCATTGTCACCTTAATGTGGGGTCTATTCCTCTGGGTGACCTCAATGAGAGTCGACAAGGGTATAAACAGACTGTAAATGTCTTTAATATATTGCCGTTTCTTATGTTAGCAGTTCTACCATAGTTTGCATGAATTTTAGTCATTTTCTTAGAGTAAAGTGATCCTACACTCATAAAATAAGGATTCTTTATTGGCATTGATGGTTCCATGCAGAAACTTTAATATCTATTCAACCTTTCCATTACATGAAAAGTTCTTCATAGTGCAAAAAAAATTATTGTAACTTTGTAAAATTGTAACTTTAATTTAAAGCAATATTGTAATAAAGCAAAATGGAAGGTTTCAGAGCCAAAAAAACTTATTATACTTATAGTATTATACTTATAGTACCTATTGACTTCCATAGTATGGAGAGAGAGGAAAAAATACCATGGAAGTCAATGGGGACCATCAACTGTTTGATTGCCAGCATGCTTCCAAATATCTTCTTCTACAGTATGTTCAGCAGAAGAAAGAATTTCATTCAGATTTGGAACAAAATGCCACCTCTAAAAGAACAAATAATAATAATAATTGAAAACATCTATTAAAACATTTTTGCAAGTATTATTTAGACTGATTTACTTTAGAAGGTATATCATCGGTTGGAAAAGGAATTGCATTTCATTTCATTTCTGATTCTAGAGTAATCAGAAGGAGAATTTATAAATTCCTTATTGTTCTCATGCCTAGTTAAGCAAAATGCAGTGTAAATCTCTTTGGAAAATAAACAACCTGCTAAATGCATGAATGTAAATGAAGGGTTTAAGAATAAGAGTTCAATCACCTTTATGCCCTTGAGGAAGGCACCAGGCATCTCCAGGTGGACTGTCCCAGTAGTAAGATCATAGTGTTGTTAACATTTCCAAAAATTCCACATACTTGTGTGGTGATAAATAAAGATAGTAGATTCTCTTTGCAATGGTTCCATCATTCTCTTCAGATCAGCAAACGACTGTAGCATCAAAAGCTAAGATTCTAGTCTGAGACCAATCCATCACAGGGGGGATTTCTGAATGAGAGTCTCTCCTGTGTGTGACAACAGATAGAGACGCACAACATCGGGGAAACATTTTCTCTGAGTCTCTGCGCTAAAAGCATTGTGAGGATCTCTGCCGAGACCCCGACTGACATGCCGATGAGTGTGATGACATCTCTTCACATGAACCTTTCCACAGCATAATGGCTGATAAACTCTCTTTAGTGATGAGCTACTGTATGACCAAACACACACACACACACACACACACACACACACACACACACACATGCCACATATCATGATTTAGAAAAGAAAAAGCATACAAACCAACAAACAAAACAAAAAAAAAACTAGTCTAAAGGTAAGAAGTGTTTCAGATCAATATTAATATAATCTTTTCTGTGAAGTTTATGTCATTCTAGCCGGGCCGGGCCACTAAACGACAGCTTTACTTACGCCTGACAGCCTTTCGCCACTCACAGATCAGGGCTGTCACCTGCATATATTCTAATTGCTACAGAAACCATGAAAAGCTATTCTGCGTGTCCATCAATCTCTCATCTGCAGACAGCAGGTTGAGGAGAAATGTATTGTGGGGGCAAGAGAATATGAGAGGCTGAGGAAATATATGCAGTGCTACATATTATTTAACAGTCTCTTGAATATTGAAGTGATGGAGGGACTGCAATGCAACTCTGCAACCCTTTTCTTAAAGCGCCTGCAGTCACTCGTCTCCGCACACAGGGGGAGTGGATATACACATTCTTTTGCATAATTTATCCCAGCATGCCTTGTATCTGAAAAAAGCACTTTCTGAGAAAACAGGAGATTTAGGAATATAATATGCATGATATCTTTCAAACTTCTGCACCATAGGCCAAGTTTGTATTTATACAGTATATGTAGGCATGCCTGGAAACACAGGACGCTGAAAACAAGCAAACGATTGGTCAAATGTTTCTGTGATGACTGGGTACTACAACAGTTACAAAATACAGGCAGAATAGGGCATTTTTTATGAAAGCCTCATAAAATATTTGTCCTTTTGGCATCAGTGATGGTCCTTAAACAAGCGAAAAGCCCTGAACATTTTCTTTTTGCATGTAACAGAACACGAAAACCACCAAATGAGCTTGAATTTCATATCAAACTCTTTCACGGCTGTCTATCGTTGCCTGGGTTTCTTCAGCCATACCAACACATGCTGTTCCTGATAGCGGAGAGCTCTATTTATTTGGACATGCTTTTATACTAAGACCAGCAAAAAAAGCAACGTACCTCAAATGACTTACCCTGTTTTTCTCATTGCATATGATGACTTTGAACACCTTGCAATTTATTTATTTTGACATAGGAAATTAATTCACTCAGGCTGTGATCAGAATGTTGATCAGTATATGGCAGAATAAGATGAATTTGATGACCTGACCATCCATAAAAATTCATTTTTAGACTACATTAAAACTTAAAAGCTGCTTTTATACAAAGAGGTGGTGATTAAGTACAATGTCCTTTAATGAAAAAAAAAAAAAAAATAATAATAATAATAAAAGAAATAACCTGCTACGTTTTTAAAAGGATATTTACCACAAAATGAAAATCCGGTCATTATTTATTCACCCATCATAGGTTAAAGGAAGATGGATGTATTGATGGACAGATAAAAAATAGAAAGTTTTGCCCCCATATACATTTTGACTGTAGTTTTATTTGTCGTATACCCACAGCTACAGTGAAAAGCTTTTTTTTTTCCTGCCCAAAATTGATGCTACACTAGATACTATCAAGATAAAAAGAAAGGCAATTGTGACTTTTTATCAGTTTTATACATTCAGAATTGCCAGAAATTAACTTACAATTCTGATCAAAAAGAAGAAAAAAAATCTCAGAATTCTCACAAATCTATTTTTTTTTTTTTTTTTTTTTGGCCACACTATAAAAACCTAAAAGGTAATTGATGTGTTTTTTTTTTTTTGTTTTTTTTTTTGGTTTTTTTTTTTCAAATATCTGACTTTTTTTTTTCTTGTATTTGTGGGATTATATGTCAGAATTTATTGATATTCTTTTCAAAATCTGTATCTCATAATTCAGCTTTTATGCCCCCTAGAATTGCAAGAAAAAAAGGTCAGACTTATGTGAAATAAACTCAGAAATGCAAGGGGAGGAAAAATAAACTGTTAAAATAACAAAATAAAATAAAATAACTTTTTCTATCCTGTAGTGGAAACAAGTTTTCATGCTACATAGCTAAAGGAGACAAAATATAACTTGTGTAGGTGTATCAAGTTCAAGTGTTGTACTTGCATTGCAAATGCACATTATGGATAGTCATTTACATTTACAAATCTGCACAGTCTTGAAATATACAAGCAGAATATGTATGCATAGCATACTAAATATTCATAGAGCAAGACGAAGACATGCTGTGCAAAATGACACTGAATCATTTCTTACAATGACTGCATCACTTTGACTTTGACTTTGAATATCTCAGACGTGACCGAAGGAATTGATAAGGAACTGATGCACAGGAGAACTTCAATACTTTCACTGACTGTTAATGAACTTTTAGTTAAAACGGTAACTTTGCACCAGGATAAGTCTGTCCATTATTAGAAAAACAGTGGCAGGATATATACAACCACCCTAACCTCCTCCACACATGAGCGCTGGAAAATAGATCTGCTCTCCAGCATGTCTTCTCTCATTAAGTAAATGTCAGTAAAGCTAAAGACGACCTATAGCTGGACAATAAAGAACTGTCGATATTTGCTAATTTCATTTTATCCGTTTTCACTTGCTGTGAACAGAATTCACATGCTACTCAATCTAGAAAGTAAGATTATTATTCTTTATGAAAACATATAGAAAATAGTATGCCATGTTGCTTGGGAAGCATACTATTTCTGGTGAATTTTTTTTTTTTTTGCTTTTGAGCTAATATTACTGTATCCAGTAATCCAGTATTTTATTTTATTTTTAATAAATAGTGAGAAATGTTAGGTTAAAATTGTCATGCAAATGGCATTTAAGACACATTTTGCATGGACAGTACAGTGAACAGTGCATTAAATGAGAAACGAATGTATGCGGAAGAGAAAATATAAATTTGTACATATACAAACACTTACCGTATGCAATAGAGAGGTTTTTGGTATACCAACATGCAAATTATGTTGTGTTTATATGTCCCAATACCTCATTCACCAGTGAAGCACACAACTGCAGAGCTAAAGGGCAATCATAGAAGTGGGCAAACTGGGATGCAGCTTATGTAAAATTATATATAAAATGTTTAAAAACAGAAACATAAAAATAAAAAGTAATTCAAATTATTAATAAAATAGTATCTCAATTATTCTGCAATAATACCAGTGTGTAATCACTTGAGGTGTTCGACTGGACTTTGCTAAACCAACGAACCCTATGAGCAATGACATGTACAGTTCCCTGTTTAATTGGATTTAATTATTAATGCAAATTAATTGTTAATCTATTTCTACAGAGCATGTTCCATCATTCCGTGCACAGATGCCTCAGGATAAGCGTTATCTTGCACTGCAGTGAAAGATGGCACTGTGCTATTATAAATCACACATCACAAACTTCATTAATGTAAACTCTGCAATCTTCTGTATGAAACTCTTCCAAGACTTCCTAAAAAAAAACATTTTCCAAAACATAGTGAGCTCCATTGCTATAACATCCTGACTCAAATGGAACCTTGTTAATGACTGATTTGGAACTCCCTTCGCAGGGAGCAAATTAATAGTGTTCCAACTGCTAAGCAAACAATGCAATACACTAATAAGTATACAAAATATTAGTTAAATAATTCATTTTTAATGAAATTGCTTTTTTTTTTTTTTTTTGTATACTAACCCTTATATGCAAAGTACCTATGATGCTGGCTAACCAAATTTAACCAAACAAGGTATTTTACACCAGTGATGTACTAATGCCCTAAAGTGCAGCCTACATAGGGCACTCAGTAGGTTTTGAAATAAAGCCAAAGTCTGTCTTTGGATGCACTGGCCTTGGATTTGCAACAGGCCGTGTGTAATGAGGGTAAACATTACGCTACACCTGAAAGCAGTGAGATTGAAGATGGTAGGTCATTTGATTTAATAATTTTCCCAACAGTCCTCCTATTTGTCTGTCTCCTCCCTATGCGCTGATCAGCAGACAGGCATTTATCATTAATCCATCTCGAGTCTCATTTGCTGGCCATATCTATCTTTACTCTTAAGCTATGGTACTTTTGCAGTGAGCATTTGTACTGTAAACAAGCCTCATTTGTCACAGGTATGTGCATATGCAAGAGAGAAAAAACCTTAAATGAAAGGAAAATGTAAATTGAACTCTTTTTCAACTCTGCTCATTTCCAGTGATGTGTCTCCATCCTGACAGAATATATCTGTGACGACATGAAACTGTTTGCATACGCTGGCTGTCGGATGGCTGTGAATTCAGCACAGTTGCATTGATCATAATAATGCACAACATGAAGCGTTGTCTTTCCCTTTACAAATACTGTAAATGCAAGGCAGCAAGATACTGGGAATGGATTTTAACATTGTTTTCTAGTAAAGTGTTAATAAATAAAAAATAGGAAATATAAGAGTCACAGTGAGGCTTTGTGACTACATACCTTTACACAGAATGTTGTATTAAAAAGCAATGCAAGGCCGTTAATCAGGTTAAATGTGTATTGTTTCTGTTTAATATTTTACATATTATAAATAATCATACTTACATACTGGAACATTTTCCCACGCCAAACAGACAAAACCCGGTCACTACTTTTTTAAGTCTAATTTTGATTTGGCTGTGCTTTAAAATGTATTTAATTTTATATCAATTCAAGTGATGAATGAATTTGAAAGTCTGACAGGAATAAAAATCAAAAAGTAAATAAATATAATCAGTGACATTTACTTTAATAAAGTAATACTAATTATCACATTATAAAGAGTAACCTGTAATCTGTCAATAAATAAATGACAACAGCACATGCAGAAAATATAAAAACAACACTGTGACATGAAATGTTGTCTTTCTCATTCATTCATTCATTCATATGTGTGCCATTCTACATAATTGGTCCAAAGTTGGAAATGTCTTGGGGAAAAAAAAGAAAAAAGAAAAGAAAATCCCCTAAAATGTGTATGTATGAAAATTTTATAATTTCCAAGGTACACATTTCTAGTGCAGTTAATTTTCACATTGTATATTCAGAAAGTTTTGGAATATTGGACCTCTCCCCAAATTTGTCACTACCAAAACACCATAATAATTGTTTAATTACAAGGGTTATATTGACCTGTTTAGATTTTGCTTACATCTACATTGTAAATGTATGTTATTTTCTATTTTTATAAAAAATAATAATAAGATTCAGTGGTAAATCAATAACGATTACATTTTTAACAATATTTCAAGTTTTCTTTATGAGATTCGTTGTATTTTGAATCCAATTTTTCTTTGTAAAAGGTAAAATGGCTTCCCACTGCTCCAGGTGTGTGTTCACAGTGTGTGTGTGTTCACTGCTCTGTGTGTGTGCACTTTGGATGGGTTAAATGCAGAGCATGAATTCTGAGTATGGGTCACCATACTTGGCTGAATATCATGTCACTTTTAATCTCACTGTGATCTTGAAATTAATCTAGATTAAAATGGCTCATTTGAATTCTGCCAAAGGCATTCAGAGTATGTACGCTACCCAAATAAAATAATAACTAAAAGTAAATCTTTGAGAAGGGGATTATCAAGCTAGGTGGTGCATTTGACCAGGGGCTCATCTCCTGTTTCCAAAATGCATCACAAACTGCTTGAGAAAGCTGTAAACCAATTCCACATTGCACAAGGTGCAAACAACCTATTTCACACATAATCCGTCTGCAGTGCGTATGCGTTGTGTATTTTTTTTTACGTCCCCATGTTAACGGATTCCAGCGTTCATGCAGTTGCGGTCCGTCAGTGCGTTCCAGGAGAGGTGCATCTGCAGCAGTGCAGTGATCGTTCACGTACCGAGTAGAGGACTGCAAATGCGTCCTGTGTAAAAGCACAATGAGTATGAGTCCGTGCTGCTTCAGCACCACATACGTAACGCACACGGACTGCATACGCACTGCAGATGGATTATGTGTGAAACAGGCATGCTTCTTGTCGAGGTTTCCACTGGGAAGCTTTTTTTTTTTTATTATTTCCTGAAGCAAACCCGGTTGCATCTTAGCTGCATCCATGTTAGCACATCACGTTTGATGTGGTAATTTCACAGTACGCATACACGCAGGTTCGAAGACTCGTTTTCAGTATACTTTATTTTTGACAAAACATCCCATGTTTCGGTAGTGACTGCACATTTTTGGTAGTGACAGTAATGCTTTGGTAATGACTACATCACATTACAGAATTTTAACTTGCATACTTAAATGTACTAAAACAAAATAAAAATAAACAATGCATAACTGTACTAGGATTATGTGTTCCCTTTTGTCATGTTGATATGTTTCGTTTATGTCTGTTTTGGTAGTGACAATTTTATGGGATAACAAAAAAAAAAAAAGAAAAAAAAAAGATGCTATACTGAATCTCCAGCAAATGTTTCGGTAGTGACAGTTTTAGTAGATTTTGAACTTTACCTCAATAATGCTAATCAGCACATGGTTAGCTAGCACAGTTCTGAAAAGTTGTACACACATAAAAATTAAATATGGAATAACTCCTAAAAAAGGGTGCTTAATTGCTGAAAAAAAGTTGTTCGGTAGTGAAGTTCCTTTCAGATTTTTAAACACATTTATCTCTTCACCCTGTAGCTATGAGGGAGAGCAACATTAAATATTTCCTGATCATAAATGAGGGGTGTAGTTAATTTCAGTCTCGGCCAATAGACTAAAAGAGAGAGAGAGAGAGAGAGAGAGAGAGAGAGAGAGAGAGAGAGAGAGGGGAACAATATTTTGGGAATGTGTTTTCATTGTTAACATTTCTTATAGATACTGCGGTATTTCATAAGACAAGCATAAAAGAGCTCAAAACTATAGGCAAGAACTAAAAGACTTTTGTTTTTCAGAAAGCCTCAATTCTATATTTCCAGGTATAGCCTAATATAAAGCTATAACCATGAAACCATTCAAGCAAGCAGGGACACACTAACCAAATGGACAGCGCTGTAAGAGTGACAACTACATTCATGCCACATGAAAGTCAAATAATAACAATCTTTTATAATGTGCCATAAATACGTTTCAGTTCTAAGAAAATCTCATTATTCTGAACTTGAAGGTGAAAAGACTTCACACATTGCTGCGATGGTAATAATTCATGGAACATATGGATTTAAAGAACAATTAACACACTAGTGTCTGTCTCTCCATCCTTTTAATGATAGAGGCTGTGTGAAGCCCTTGAGATGGTATCGTCAGGCAGAGCAGAACTTTCTTCATGGAGACACTGAGTGTCTCTCCTTGAGCAGAAAGCACTCATTGTTCATGTAACCATGGCAATGTTCTTGGCTCTCACTTTTAATTCTTTCAATATTCGAGACTTATATATTATAACAGTATGTACTTCTAACTCGAGAACAGTCCAACGTGTCTAAAAAGTCCAATCTTAACTGAATGTTACCCACCAATAAAGACTGGCCATGTTTGTTCTATTGCCATTGCCACATCTTTTAATCCTTTAATGCTGAAGTTTTTGGACCAAATAACATGATTTGATGCTGTTTTACATGGATACCCCTGTCTTTATGATCTTAAAACTCAAAAACTTATTGCTGCCTTAAATTTCTTTTCTTTTTTCTTTTTTTTTTTTTTATTCAGTTTGGTTGTACACATAATTTCAACTTAATTACATGAACATTTTTATTAAAAATAAAGTTTAGCCTAATTTCATAACATAACTTATAAAGAAGAAAAAAAAGAAAAAAAAAGCTTAAATTACTCAACTTATTTTGATGAGTTAAACTAATATAAAGATTTTTTTTTTTTTTTTTTTACAGTGTATTAAAATCATATTTGGTACTTTATGTTGAAAGTATATAAAAGTACTAAAATGAATCAAATTAATAAATTAATTGTATTCAATTATCATTATTTTTCCCCCTCTCAGTAGCAACCGTGACACCACATGGTTTAATCCCATCATCAAATCATCAGTATGTGTACTTTCTTTATTGCAAATAAATGAATAAAGAGTGTCAGTCACTGAGTAAATTCACACATTTCCAGCTAAATGAGCTGGTGCTGGTGAAAATGACTGATTAAATATGAATCGATGGCTGGAAATATTTAAATGGAGATTTATATTTTACAGCTTGACACATAATCTTCCTATTTCCAGCTTGAGTTCAATTTAAATCAACAAAGGCTGGAAAACAAGAGGGAACAATCAGTCAATTAAAATAGCACACAAAATGATGATGAGCCATCTCACGTTTTAATGTTTGATGGGCAAATCATGCTGTTTAATTCTTTAAGCTACATTTCAAAGATTTGACAATCTTTCTTTGTAAGATAACCAATCATTTTAACTGTGCTTTCAGAGAACAAAAGCAATGTTGAAATAAAGAAACGTCGTGTAGTTCCTCTTAAATGTGTAAAAGGAAAATTTCAGCCAAAAACTCAAATTTGCAGAGAATTTACCCATTCTTGGCTCGGGTCATTCAAGATGTAGAGTTTTTTCTTATTCCGAAAAGATTTGGAGAAATTTAGCATTACATCTACAGTGAATGGGTGCCGTCAGAGTGAGAGTCCAAACATCTGATAAAAACACCACAATAATCCACAGTATGATTCTAATCAATCATTTATTGTGATGCTTTTATCAGCTGTTTGGCCTCTCATTCTGACGGCACCCATTCACTTCAGAGGATCCACTGATAATCTAAAGCAGTAAAGTTTTTCCAATTTAATTATTGTCTTCCTTAATTATTTAGAACACTGACATCAGAAAGTCATTTCAATAAAAGCAGTTTTTAGGGTAAAGTTCTGAAAGTTCCGGTAAGTTTTCATCAAACACTTGCAAGGACAGTTTAAGTCCTCATTAAACGAAACAAGGAAAAATACCAGTTCACAATGAAATCTATTTGTTGCATGTCTAGGAAGTCTGTGATATCCAGTTCCCTTCAGTCACATATGACTATGTATGTTGCACAGACAGTAAGTAGTCCTGCAGAAAAATAAAAGCCTTTTGAGAAACAAATATACTGAGGGTTTAAACAGCACATGACTGAAATGAGATAAAAACTGCTTCTTATGAAACAGCTCATTCTCTTATTACTGTAATTCTCAATCTTCCTCATAATCCTGCCTAAATGAAGTTTTGAGAGAACAACATGTTTTAAAATGATTTCGACATGGGCCTTCACCTGCTCAGCGTCTCTAATGTGAGGATCTCAAATTCTTAGCACTGCTACCAACTGTATGAAGATGTAAATTTAGCAACTAAACAACCAGCCCTTAAGACTTCTTCCGATTTGTTCCCATCAAATGAGGATAAATAAAATTAAAAAATAAAAATAATAATATCATCTAAGCCTGAAAGAGAATTATGTTTTGTTAAAATCTTGCTTTAAGCAAATCCAGACAATAATCAAAATGCATTTACAATGGAAAAGAACACAAGAATAAACCTAAGGCAAAATGTTATTGCTCAGAGGTTGCTCTGTCAAAACAAGAGAGTTCTCAGCTAGATGTCTTTCCTAAAATTGCTTAGAAATATAAGAAATAAAAGATATAGAAGAAATGCAACCATGTGAGGCAACAAACTCAGAGAATCATATTAGGCTGCACTTTCATAGTTCTCAGGTAAGATAAAAATACCTTTAAATATAAATGCATCTGCAAATGTATTCATATTTTATGATGCTTTTCCTCAGGGGGAACAAAATCCCAAAAGAAAGAACTTCCAGCAAAAGTATTTTCCCTTGTTTTCCCCAATGTACATATGGCAGACGCTTTTATCCAAAGCGAATTATACAAGTTATACATATTTTTTTTTTTTTGGGGGGGGGGGGGGGGGGTTCATGTGTGTTCCCTGGGAATTTAATCCAAAACATTTTGTGCTGCAAACACAATGCTCTATCACTGAGCCACAGGAATTTTTAGTCTTAAGTCTGTTTCCCCCATAGAATCAATAAATCAAGGTACTTGTGACTTTTTATCTCAGAAATTTTAGTTTTTCCTTGCAATTCTGAGAAAATTAAAAAAAAAAAAAAAAAAGATTCGGAATTGTGAGGTACAAACACTGCAAGAAAAAAAAAGAATTGTGAATATAATTAATATGAATTAAAGAAAAAAAAAACCCTCTGCGATCCAAACTCAAAAAAAAAAAAGTAATGATTGCAAGCGCATCAGAGAAACAAGGTCTAAATAGTAGGATATTAGTACAGAATATTTATTTTTTATTTCGTGGAGGAAACAGGCTTACATAGTATTGGAATGATTGTATTTTAAAGATGCATAACACATTATCATCAGCATAAAAGTGTCTCAGCAAGCAAATATATGTGTGTTTTGTCTGATAGATGCACTATAGGCCAACACAAAACTGCTAATGAGAAAGATAACAGATGACTGGCCGTGTTCAGACATATTTTGATCTATAATGACAGAGATGGCTGAATGTGCGTAAACAATTTGAATCAACTTTACAAGTGTGAAACTGATTCCCCTCTCGGCAACATCACATGCAGTCAATCAATGAGATGCAGAAGGAACTTCAGGCAATAAATGAAGCCGAGGTAACTCTGTTTCAGTGGGTTAACAGAAAGCAGTTTGGACAACTGTGTCTGGTTTGAAAAGTTAAAGCAAAACACTAATAGTAGATGTCTGCTGCAAACGTCTTAAACCAGCACAAAGCAACTGTGCATTAGACAGCATTCAATTGTTATTTATAATGTCAGCCATGCTTTCATGCACCCAAACTCTTCAACATGTCAAACTGGACTGGCTGTTTTGGTTCCAGACACAGAAAAATAAATACTGGTAGGTTTTTTTTTTTTTTGCAGTGTAACAGTGTAAAATAAAAGTAGCAATGATTTATACAAACATTATTGTACAGTGCATTAAATGCATTAAGCAGGTGTTTTATCTAAGGTGATTCACAAATAAAGAATCATACAAAGGGATTCATTCTATGAAACATGAAAAATGTTGCAATAGGTTTCAAAATTGTTTGGAAGAATTCAGACTTGAATTGAGACTGGAATTTAAAAAAAAAATAGTGAAAGAAATTCAGTGCATCCACAGAATTTAATCAAGTGCTCATGCAAAAGATGTTCACAGAAAACAGTGCTTTAGAGGTTTCTTGAAAATTGCAAGGTTAATATAATTGAAAACTACAATGACAAAAACTATAGATTTGTTTTTACTCAATTGCAAATTTGAGTTTGCATTCCATAAAACGATTAAAGCTTTACTGAGAAAAAAAAGTGATAAAATATAAACTCATTTTGCAACATTAAAACCAACTGAAAACCAAAAAGATGAGCAAATAAAAAAAAAATAAAAAAAAATAAAACCTTTCAAAACAAATAATCCTGCTAAATTGCACTGAACTGCTATCGATATTTAAATATGAGAAGTCATGTGTTAATGTATGTTAAATCAACAGTTAATATACTTGATGGACTGGAGTGCATGTTAGAGTATGTTTATACACCATAATTTTGCAGTAGAATGTTATGAATATGCCTTCAGATATCATATTCATCACTTTTAAAGGGATTGTCCACCCAAAAATGAAAACCCTGTCTCCATTTTACTCACTCTCATGTTATTTCAAATTTGACTTCTCTAGCTTCTGTGGATCCCAAAAGGAGACTTTAGGCATCATGTTACCTACTGACAGCTTCAGTCAGCATTTCCTTGTCACTGCACTTTATTTTCCATACAACGAAAGTGACTGTGGGTGTCGTTCTGCCAGACATCCACTTTTGTGTTTCACAGATGAAAGTTGGTCATATGGGTTTGGAACAACGTGAGGATGAATAGGATGCATCAAGTGGAGGTCATGTAATAAAGGCTCGATTGGTGCCTTTGATCTGCCAGTGAACAAATACTCTGCAAGAGAGACTTTCCTTTGGCTCTTATTTTTATTAATGTATTTTTTTTGTGACATTTTACTGCACCACTCAAGGGAAATCTACTTAGAATGGCGCCCATCGGTTAGACGATTTTTTCACTTTTGTGTTTCATAGATGAAAGTTGGTCATATGGGTTTGGAACAACGTGAGGATGAACGAATGACAGAATTTTCATTTTGGAGTGAATTATCCATTTAATGCCTTCAAGACTGTACAGCATTGCTCCTAAATATCTATACATGGTTGCATGAGTTTATATTTCAGTTGTATGGAAATAAGTGCATGTGCTTTAATTTGAGTTCTGTTGATGCCTATCAACCCCCAGCCAACATACATCTTAGAAGAATAAAAAGAAAGCATCTGGAAATTTGATCTTATGAAGTCTGGATATGGACAAATCGGTCGTGGCCTGACATGAAAGGCATCAAGTGGAGGTCATGTAATAAAGGCTCGATTGGTGCCTTTGATCTGCTAGTGAACAAATACTCTGCAAGAGAGACTTTCCTTTGGCTCTTATTTTTATTAATGTATTTTTTTGTGACATTTTACTGCACCACTCAAGGGAAATCTACTTAGAATGGCGCCCATCGGTTAGACGATTCACCCACGATGCTTAATGATGTCTTATGAGAGCTGATGGGAAAACATTTGTAAAAAACCTTTCACTAGCTGGCATCAGACCAATGGCGGCTCGTCGGGGGAGGCAGGGGAGGCACAGCTTCCCCAAAATTTTGAAATGAAAATGGGAGGAGGACGATTTAATGTTGATACACAATTCCTTTCAGTTCATGTCTCAGAATGTGTATGTTTTGTTTGTAATTTCACAGCTGTAATAACATAACATTTTACTGGAGCTGTAAAACGGCGCTTTTCAAGGGAATTTCAAGGGAATAATGAACAATTATGATATTTGTTATAATCGTGCAGCCAAAAGAGAATGGACTTCTTCACTAGAGGAAGCATTGTTATGATTAGAGGACTCGTACTTTGACAAGAAGTTACAGAGGATCCATTGGTGAGCAAGGGATGGAATGCTAATTTTTTTCTAACATTAATAAAATCCATGTTTGCTAATCCACTAATGTTAACAGATGAGACCTTATTGTAAAGTGTAAATATTATTTCTCTTCTGACTGGTGAAAAGCAAAAAGGTCACTTTCCCAGACACTGTTTTCCAAGATCAACATAAACCTACAGTAATTCAATCTACACAATTCATCCATGCACAGTGAGATTTACGGCCAGACCTTTCATGGAAGCTGGTCTTCACAGGACGTGCCCCGTCACAGTGGCCCAAGGCAGGTGGAAAAATAAGACTGACCTTTTCCCAGGCCGCTACACTGGGATAAGTTCATAGACTTCAGTGTTCAGAGCAGAAAGTGCATCAAAATGCAGTAGGATGATAGGAAGCTGTTTGGGGTTCATACTGCAAGCTTTCCAAAATGTTTTAGAAAAATGCAATTCCAAGAAAACTGGAATGCAACAGATGGTACAGAGAAAGTTATTGGTTAGATTAACAATGTTTTGATGTTTTAATATCATGCAAAATGAAATAATTAATTAGTTTGACTGTGGCACTAATTTAAAAGTTGTTTAATGTAGTTCATTAGATCATACCCACAAAACAGTGTCACTGACAGAGATCTGAACTTATTTCAGTTGAGTCAGAGGCAAAAAAGAATGAGAAATACACGGCTGTTCCCTCAAATCATGCAAAAACATAGATCAATATGACTCATTTTGTGTAAACAAGACCTCCCTACTCTCTCTGCCATCAAGTGCTGCATGGCGAGAATTGAAATAAAGATCTACTGTCTCACCTCATAGAAATGTGAAGGCTTTCCTCTGAGTCACTGAGAGATAGTTAAGTCAGGCACAATTCTCCAAATTTGCTGTGAGAACTGACAGACAGAGGAGAGGCTGTTCATTGGCCTGTCAAACAATATCTAGAGCAGCAAAAAAAAAAAAAAAAAAAAAAAAATCAGGACTCATGTTTTACACATTTTACAAAGTTATCACATTTCAAGCAAATTGTTACTGTTAGAAAAAAATTAAAAATAAATAAATAAACCATTAATTGAAATAAATCTGAAATAAAATATAAGTATAATATGAAATGTAAAACTTTACATTTAAAACAAAAACATTTAAATGTTGCATTGGAAACTACTTGAAATAAAGTAGCTACTAAAGTACAGAAATTACTAAAACTAAAGCCAACAAACCAGCAATACATCTCAATAGAAAAAAAGATAACAAAAATGTAAAATCATCAAAATGTATTATTAAATTTTTTTATTATAAATAAAGCTTACCGAAAATATAAATGTCATGGAAATTTAAAATGTAAATGATAAAAAAAAATTAAATCTACCTTGGAAACTTAACTGAAATAAATTACTAGAGTGCAAAAATTTTTATTAAAACAAACAAACAAAATCTAAATAGAAACATAAATAATAATAATAATAATAATTGGCAAAGGCAAATAAAAGAAATAGTCTTTGTTAATTAAAATAGAGCTGAAATTAAATATAATATAAATTACTTGAGATTAATACTAGAAAAAAGTTTAACAACTGAAAATGAGAAATGTTGCATTGGAAATTTACAATATTAAAGTGTAAAAAAAATAAGACTAAAATAAACAAACATAAAAATCATAATAGAAACATTTAAAAATGTAAATAAAAATGACAAAAGCATGTAACAAAAATCACTAAAACTTAAGCTAAAATTTAAACTAACAAAAATAAAAATAAAAACATATTTTAAATATAATTAATACTATAATAGTAAAATAATTTCTGTATCATACAAAAATCTGTATCATACAAAAAGAAACAAAAACCTAAAATAGAATTAAAATAATTTATATGAGTGAAAATGCATTTCTTGATTATATAAATTGATTTTTAAATGTCTTATGAATGTTTTCAGCCTGTATCTTTATTTTATTGTGTAGTATTTGACTATTTGACAGATTTAAATAAAATCTGAATTCTGCTCCTGATGCATGATAGTTTTTCCTGACATCTCACCTCAGCAGACTATCTCTCTCCAGGACTTGCTGAGGAAACATCCTGGACATCAGCTCTGGTTTACAGAGCAGTTAATGGCCCATCAACAGGCCAGTTCCTCACTGGCCGGACCAGCATGGCTGGCTGCATTTGGCTGATTTACTCATTTCTAACACTAGGAGAAAATCACTTGTCACTCCAGGTCGAGAAACTTTCCACTTCTGCACCACAGTGGTAAAACGACCCTCTAACCGCTGTTAGGACAGCCCATGGTGGACACACTTCACCTCTAGTTAAAATCTGTAGAGCTCTGCTGTCAAACTCACACTTTTTTTATGCATTCTGTTATATAAACTTGGTATTATGATCTAGATTTGTATTGACTTCAGTTGAGCAGAGTTTAATCATTAGCTAAAACTTAAGTTTGACCTCATGAAATTCAAGTTTTGTGGCTGAAAAGCCACTTACACACTAAAACCACCAAAGGAATGTTTGATGAAAAGGACTGTGTTAAATCTGACTGGCAGAACGCTTTGGTGAACCTCTAGACAAGTTTTCAAACAGGACAGTTTTCTGAAGAACTTAGGAACTTAAGAACTTAAAATGCAGCCATGCAGAAACTCTCAAGACTATCAACAGTCCCTTCAGGAAATCTGTCATAAGATAAATGTTTTTGAAGCTCTTGAAATACAAAATACATTTACTCAAGTACATTAGAAACATCAAAGATACTTGAGGCCCCCAAAAATGGTCCCTAGATGTTCTATAGAAGGGTTCACTAGTGTGGGAATCTGAAAAACCAACTCTCTGATATAGGATAACATCTCACGTTACTTATGTAACCATGGTTCACTGAGTGGGGAATGAGACACTGCATCCTCTAAGGGTCTAGGACCATGGAAATGGTAGATTTGGTACTTAGTGCTCGCCAAGGTTCTGGCCTGCACTCCCCTCAGCATGGTGCCGTGGGTATACCATTCCCCTTTACGACACCTAGAGGACACAGTTCGAAGTTCCCTTGAAAGGGAACATCTCAGGTTACTTATGTAACCATGGTTCCCTGAATAGGGAATGAGACACTGCGTCCTCTAGGTTTCTTGCCATACTTCGGACACAAGCTTCATACATAGAAGTGAATGACGTGTTCTCCCGGCCAACATGTTGCTGGTGTTTTTCATTGTATGCTTCAGACACGGGTCACAACGAGGCGTTCCCCCTAGCGACCCTAGAAGAAGCAGTTTGAAGTTCCCTTGAAAGGGAAACTCTTATTTTTGTAAACATGTATGACATTTGATTTTTTGTGACATTCACCTAAACACAGGAAAGAAACCAAAGTTCATTAAAACATTTCATGGGCATTTAAAGTATATTTTCAAATAAATTTCAGAGTATAAAAAATGGCCAAAAAGATATTTACACCAATATGAAGCTGGCTTTAAAAGATGAGTTTAAAAGGCCCATACAGCAAACACACACATAACACATAATGCAGTGAGCTTTTAATACAGTAATACAATAAGCTTGGAGCAACTCAACGTTCCATCGTTACTAGTACTGTAGTGACGTTTTCAAATTAACGGAGGCTTGAGATCAGCTGTTAAATTGTCAAACTGAGATTTGATTCTGTGGAGGAAGGAAGTAGTTCTGCACAAAATAGTTTTTTTTTATATAAACACAATATCACACCTGTATCCTTGTGATATGGCTGTGATTACCTGCGGCCGATTCACAGCCATGCTGATGTCCTTTATAGGACATGTACATCACAGAGACGGCTATTTGATGTCTGCATGTACATCTGCAAGACATTTTATAGAGTATTTGCTCATTTGCAATGCATCTATAGGACATTTCCTATCAAATGCCAAATAGAGATTTAGAAGATGTCTTATATCGTCTGTGCTAATATCGTAAGTGTTGTTTTAATGATGTGCGATATGACATTATCAAGTATATCACAATTCACTGTGTGATTTCTATTAAAATGTATTTAGAATGCCCATTAGATTCAAGATAAAAGGCAAAATGCCTACTTTCTACAGATATCAGCAGGATAACATTACTGTATATGTGTGTGTGTGTGTGTGTGTGTATTTTATTGTCCCTTAAAAAATATCTTGAAATATATTTTGGCATATGAAGGTTGAAATATATAATTAAAATATTTTTGGTCCATCAAAAAAAAGAAAAACAAATTTTTGCCATATGCTTGTGATTATTAATATCTAAATGAATGGTTTATTTCCATGCAACTGTAAGATAAGCATCTAGTATTCAATACTAAAATACTATTCAACATAGCATTCGCATGAATAAAGCACGCTATTGAAAATATTTACAATGCATGCAGAAAAATTAAATGTTCCCTTGTGGCTCCAAAGAAGCATTTGTAGTTGCATAATGACACTGTAATGTGACATAAAAGCAAAGCATTACCGCAGGAGAAAATATGCTTTTTGTGCCATATTGATTCAATTATGTTTTTTTTTTTTTGAGTCAGCCTCGAGGCGCACCTGTGAGCTCATTTAAACCAAGAAGCTTATCTTGAAACGGTGTGTGTGCTTGTGCGTGCTTGTTTGCATGCATGATGTGAGTTTGTGTTTGCAGCTAGCAGAAAATGGAGAGTGTATATGCACACATTGCTCTATTGTCCATCTGATTGTATTGAACTAAAGGAGTGTGAAGCCGCAGCAACAGTCAATAGCATGAAATTGGAAACTATGAGGCCGCGTTTCAGTCAGGGGAGGAGAGAGACCCGCGCTGTTATTGACTTACGATCCTGTCACAATCCCTTGATTAAAAATATAGCTTGGTTCAATTTCACAGCATTGACTGACTTATCGATTGCTATTTCTGTACTTCAAGTAGCTTTCGCAAGAAATGAATTGTAGTTATTTGGACTAAGGGAAAACATTACTGAAGGCCTGGGGACCATTCACAGTCGGCATATCACTTTCCTCTGCGCTAAAACCGAGAAAGTATTATAAATTTTATGCACTTTACTTTTTTTAACAGAAAACATCCTGGGAGCTCAACAAACTGAGGGGAAATTTCTCCAAGACTCCATGAAATCAAAACTAATGTTATGTGTCTTTTAGCTCAAGTGTTAGGCCTATACCCATAAAACCTGACAAAAATCCACACAAATACAAAAATATTGAAACCATTAATAGTTACACAGAAGCCAAAAAACGAAGTAATAGCTTTGTAATATAAATATCATATTTATTGTACATTCAAAAGCCTACAGTATATGTAAGAAATTACTGACGATGGGTTTGAGTCTTGGCCGTTACACCTCAGGGGTGGGTTTATTTTCTAATGATTCAATGGATCGGAGTCAATTATTCTGCTTATACTACTGTTACCACACCTCACGACATTGTTCAGTAGTATTTCAAGACATCCTCATTTCTTATACATCTCATCCCACACCTGCATTGCTATTTCCAAAATGTCATTTTAAGGGATGTACCGAAATGAAAATTATGGGCCGAAATGGAAAATTCTGTATGTACTTGACCAATAACATAAATGAAACTGAAACTGCTTTTCATAGCAGTCTACTTTTAATAATTATATATTATTTTATTAAATAATGTAAAATATTTTTTGTACAACTTTATAAATGGAAAAAAAAAAGTATAATGATAATGCTTTTTTTTTTTTTTTTGTAGCTGTACTACACCATGTTACAGCATAGTAGGGTTACTACAAACAGGAACAATTATACTACATAGAAACTTCCTGTCTGTGCTTTATTTGAGCAGATTTAGCTTGTCCGGTGAACATAAGTGGTAGAGTGGAAAGTTTGCACGGGCTGTGAGCAGCTCAACATAATGCAAGGCTATGTTCACACTGTCAATTTTTGGGATTGAAAATCACATTTACTTACATGTGTGAGTCTTGAAATGTCCTGTTCACATAGCAACTTACACTAGCTTCTCAAATACTGTCTATATGAATGTGCAATGGGAGTCAGGCCCGTATCCCTTACAGGTAACTATAGCAACAGTAACCAAAGTAATATCAAAATGGCGGCATCCATAAAACTGAAAGTCTTAGCAATTTGTCTGACATGACAAGAGTCCGATCAAGTCACAAATTCATCCATGAAATCTTCATTAACCAACAGCAGCTTTTATATTTGGGTGGAAAGCGGCACATTTGAGAACACAAAACAGAGTCAGTGGCTCTTCAGACAACAGACAGCTCATTTAACTGTCATATATATATTGTTTTAGATTTAGTTTTAGTTAACTAAAATAACACTGATGCATGCAGCGCTTAATCAAAATACAACTACAAACTTTTTCAAGCCCAGTAACATGTTCTTCAAAAGCTCTCACAATTGCTAATTGGTACTGGTAAAGTAGAAAAGCCCTATAGCATCACCCTGGCTCCCGAAAAATGGGTAAAAGCCAGTGAATCTGAGTGAAGCTTGCAGCTCTTGCCATGTCTGTGTGCAATAAACATCAGATGATCAATGAGTGGTTGCTGCTCGGTGGCGTCTGAGGCCAAGACTATCCATTATCCCTAATGTTGAGCCTTGAGGAGCATCAGTCTTTCCAGAAGGCAGAACAGACTCATAATCTGATGTCTTAAATGTGGCCTAGTGATGTGAGGGGTCAAGCCAGATCATGTTTCAAGTTCTTTGTACTTTTCTTGGAGAAACTCCGCTCTCACTTCAGCTTTTCACTTCCATCTCTGACACTGTCTGTATCACGCATTGACACACAGGTGC
This sequence comes from Carassius auratus, assembly GCF_003368295.1. NCBI lineage: Eukaryota > Metazoa > Chordata > Actinopteri > Cypriniformes > Cyprinidae > Carassius > Carassius auratus. Next base: position 4,760,764 of record NC_039275.1, read on the forward strand.
AGGTGTTTGATGGGCTGGAAATGGATGTCAGTCCATAAACCGTCCCTATACTGCATCGCCAACTCTGTCACAGCTGCTGGAGAGATGATGCTCTTCCTCACCCTCAGCCCTCATTTCTGCTCTGATTTGCTTTGCTTTTAACCCTCTATAGCACTGCATTTTCCTAATTACACAAGCACATGATGAATATGAAATCAAACAGGCAATTAAAATAGTTAATAATAAATCAATGAATAAACTAATGCATTATAGTAAATATTCTGCCACAAAACACATTTTTTTAAGAACTGCCCTCAAAAACAGCTTTTCACTGTTCAAACAAACAAACAAATAAATACACAAACAATCTTAATTTTAGAGTCCAAGGGCCCTATTTTAACAAAGTGTAAAGCACACGGCGCAGGTGCACTCAGGGCATGTCCAAATCCACTTTTGCTATTTTAACGACAGGAAAAAACGGTTGGCGTGCCCGGGCGCATGTTCTAAATGGGTTATCCCTATTCTCTTAATGAGTAATGGGTCTTTTTTGGGAGTAACATGCAATCAGAGTCTCATCTACCATTCCCTTTAAGAGCCAGTTGCGCTCGTGCCATGACGGATTTGCTATTTACATGGCAGAATTTGGCAAGCGCAAAGACAGAACGCGTCTCCAAGATGAAACGGAGCTGCTCGTGTCTGAGCAAATAGATAGCCTAAATCTGATACATGTGATGACTATCCATTATGACATGTAGGCATATATATATATATATATATATATATATATATATATATATATGTATATATATATTATATATATATATATGGGAAAAAAATGGGAATGGCGCCGGAAAAATGCGCTGCGTCGCATTGCGCCAGGTGTATGATAGGGCCCCAAGTGTGTAAGCTTTTAACTCATAAAAGGCAAGTCAAGTTTATTTATATAGCACATTTCGTACACAATGGTAATTCAAAGTGCTTAACATAAAATAAAGTAAAATAATCATGAAATTTTTTTTACAAAAATAAAAACAAGCAATTTTAAAACTTTGGAAATGATTTAAAAATTGACTTATTAAAAATGAATCGCACAGTGCTCATTCAATAAATGCACAGCTAAACAGATGAGTTTTAAGTCTAGATTTAAATGTGACATGTTTTTTTAGCACATCTGATCTCTTCTGGAAGCTGATTCCAACTGCAGGCGGCATAGTAACTAAAGGCGGACTCCCCTTGTTTTGTGTGAACCCTTGGTATTTCTAACTGACTTGATCCTAGTGAACTGAGTGCTCTGTTTATATTCAGTGAGCATATCTGCAATGTATTTCGGTCCTAGGTCATTGAGTGACTTGTAGACGAGTAAAAGTACAGTAAATAATTAAATAAATAAATAAAACTTCATTTTAGTCAGACCTTTTTTTTTATATGATCCATTATTAAAAATCCTTTTTAGCATTAACATTCAAGTAAAAATAAATAATTAAAAGTAGCCAATTCTACTAGATTATATCAAAGTAGCAGTTAGTTTTGTATTCTGACATCAGCATGTATGTCACAAATATTAATTAATTATTAATATTTTAGATTTTAACATTGCTCCCATAATGCATCCAATTTGGGGTTAAATAAGAAGGAATAAACAAACAAATGAGAGGATCTCTGTCTTGTAGAAAGTAATGAAGGATAAAGAAATGTGAATTGCAGATTTGCCCTTCCCGTTTGCTCGTTCACATATCAAGGGTCATATCAAATCAGCATGGCGGCCGCTTCTCTGTCTTGTCTTTTAAAAACAAATCTGCCGCATGTGGATCATCAGATGTTTGAAAAATGAAGGAAAACACTATTTTCTCTACCATAATAGCAAATATGCCCATTGTCTCCAGCAGTCAGTAAATCAACACATTAAAAACAAGTCTAATTTGTGCTGTAAGAATGTAAAAAGCCTTTAATAATTACCAAGTGAAATGGCAGTGGTTGATTTCTAACACTGTATGTTTCTGAACACTTTTTTAAACTTATGGCACCTAGAGAGGCAATCTTGCTTGGTCTCCATAGCAACAAATGAAGTTTAGCTCTTGACCTTTATCGAATAATGGAATTACACACAGCAGTTATGCTCCAATTAATGAATGCCCGGAAGAAGGCCATTTACCACCCAAAAACATGTTTTGGAAGGCAAATTCTAAAATCAGTGAATTTCCTGCCCTTTTAATTGTCGTCTTAATTTTTGTGTTCGCCAGGCTCCAGCCTCGGCTTCAATCAAAGAAACTTCAGTTTCACAACCAAAATAAGTATTCAAAATTGATGTAGGCTGTTATTAAGTTGTCTCATCTCAAACAAAAGCAGCAGACAGAACAGAAACCTGAGAACATGGAAATACACTTTATTGCATTTGCATTTTTAAATCTATGTATTGTCAATTATAAACTAAGTGCAGATTAAAGGGTTAGTTCACCCAAAAATTATGTCATTAATGACTCACCCTCATGTCGTTCCAAACCCATAAGACCTCTGTTCATCTTCAGAAAACATTTTAAAGAGCCAGTAAGATGAAAATTCTAAGCTCCTATCACTGTTTATAAATCCTGTACAACAGGTTTAAATCCATCCAAGGTTAAAAAACATTGTCATTTTGTCAAAATATCATTTTAAAATGACCTCAATTCTCAGAAATCCCCAAACGGTTCGCGCGAAGCTGTTCAAAAGATTCAGTTTCCTTAAACCCCACCTTTCGGTAGCATACTGTGTTCTGATTGGTCAACTGACATAGTCAGTTTTGACTGGTTGTTCCGCACACAACTTCAAGGTAAATAATGCATTAGCATCTTTTTGGGGTGAATTATGTCTTATTCCTCTCATCGCAAAGCAAATAGTAAAATAAAAAACTTGAACAGTCTGGCTGCTTTTTCTTCTGTGTGGGCGTATTCAAGCCGCGCGCTTCAGTTTGAATCTGAATAGTGCGTTCAGCGCGGGGGCGTGGTCACATTAGATATAATGAAGGGAGACGTGAAAAAACGGATATCGCGTTGTTTTCATATGGATTACTTTATCACAGAATGTCTGTGATATTTTCGCCAGCACTTGTTTAGTTTTAAAGTAGACATGCCAAGCTTTCTATAGATAGCTCTCTAATGTCTCTTTGTTGAGTATTCTCAGAGTTACACTTCATTTTAATGACGTGTTTGTAAATGAAGATCAGCGCAGACAAAGGTTGCAGACAGCACAAATGCAAAAGGGATTTGTTGTACTGCTCTGGTATTGTGAAAATGAATTGTAGCCATTGGTTCTTCTGATCTTCATTCTTTGGCAGTGAAAATAAACAAACTTACCTTTACAATTAAAAACACACTGTCTCCTCGACATGATGCTCTCACACCAACCAGAGCGTCTTGTGTGTGTGTGGGGGGGGGGGGGGGTGGGGGGGGGGGGGGCAGGTCAGAGTTCCGTTTCTCCCCAAGACGGTAGGCGGAGATTATTATGCAAAGTGCTCCTAGTGACCTACATAGAGATGGGCAAAATATTTGAAATCTATAACGACTCGTTTCAAGCGATTCAGAGTCGACTCCTTACTTTAGAAGCCAATAACTTTATAAATCGTGTACTTTTTGGTTTAATTACTTTGCACATTGTTTACACTGATGGACAGCTACATCATACACTGTAATACAGGTAATTTTTGATTTCCCATCTGTGTGGCTCTTTAAGATATTTTAGATTTACAGTAGTCCGAGAGCCTTCTGTCCCTCCACTGAAAATGTATGTACGGGCATACTGTCCATGTCCAGAAAGGTAAGAAAAACATCATCAATGTAATCCATGTGACATCAGAGGGTAAGTTAGAATTTGTTGAAGCATTGAAAATACATTTTGGTCCAAAAATAACAAAAATGACGATTTTATTCAGCATTGTCTTCTCTTCTGAGTCTGTTTTGAGCACGCTGCTGGTGTATGATGCTGCTGACGTGTTATCTTTGTTATTGGGCGCACCAGAAAACATGTCAGCACGTCATACGTCAGCAGCGTCGTGAACGCTCTCACGACAGACCCGGAAGAGAAGACTTCATTTTTTCTGTGTTTTTGCTGTATTTTAAAGAGTTGGCAATCAAAGATAAAACTGTAGGATGATATATATTTTAAAATATTCTTAAACAAAATAACACAATTTGAATTACAGTAAACAATGTTTAAATTGCACAGCATACAACATTTATTATAAGGGGTAGCTACTAAGCTACTATTTTACTCTTACTCAAGCTGTTTTTGGACAAGTATTTTTTTTTTTTTACCTTACAGTACTTACACTACTCACACTAATAGTACTTTTACTTGAGTATATGTTTTCGGTACTCTGACAGATAGAATTCTGGTCAACTTTGGTTGGTTATATATTCCTATGGTTGAATATTGCTGCTATGGGAGAACTTCAGTGATAACTCTTTTACAGAGCTCTCCCAGAGGAAAGGAAAATCAAACATGAGATCTCCTTCTCAACTCACATCTTTCTCCTAGACAGAAATGAGATCAAGTGAACATCAAACTGAGACATAAGGCTAAGTCTCCTGCTTCTCACATGTTTCTCCTGAGACAAAAAATGACATTCTTTCATGTTTGTCTCCTCTAAAGCTTCATAAGAGATCTCGGCAACATCACTCACTGTGCTCAGATTATTCTCCTTAACCAGAGACACTCACACTCTCACATTTATCTCCTCTAAAGCTTCATAAGAGATCTCAGCTACATCACCCACTGTGCTCAGATTATTCTCCTTAACCAGAGACACTCACACTCTCACATTTATCTCCTCTAAATCTTCATAAGAGATCTCAGCTACATCACTCACTGTGCTCAGATTATTCTCCTTAGATAGAGACACTCACACTCTCACATTTATCTCCTCTAAAGCTTCATAAGAGATCTCAGCTACATCACTCACTGTGCTCAGATTATTCTCCTTAGATAGAGACACTCACATTCTCTCATTTATCTCCTCTAAAGCTTCATAAGAGATCTCAGCTACATCACTCACTGTGCTCAGATTATTCTCCTTAACCAGAGACACTCACACTCTCACATTTATCTCCTCTAAAGCTTCATAAGAGATCTCAGCTACATCACTCACTGTGCTCAGATTATTCTCCTTAACCAGAGACACTCACACTCTCTCATTTATCTCCTCTAAAGCTTCATAAGAGATCTCAGCAACATCACTCACTGTGCTCAGATTATTCTCCTTAACCAGAGACACTCACACTCTCACATTTATCTCCTCTAAAGCTTCATAAGAGATCTCAGCTACATCACTCACTGTGCTCAGATTATTCTCCTTAACCAGAGACACTCACACTCTCACATTTATCTCCTCTAAATCTTCATAAGAGATCTCAGCTACATCACTCACTGTGCTCAGATTATTCTCCTTAACCAGAGACACTCACACTCTCACATTTATCTCCTCTAAATCTTCATAAGAGATCTCAGCTACATCACTCACTGTGCTCAGATTATTCTCCTTAGATAGAGACACTCACATTCTCTCATTTATCTCCTCTAAATCTTCATAAGAGATCTCAGCAACATCACTCACTGTGCTCAGATTATTCTCCTTAACCAGAGACACTCACACTCTCACATTTATCTCCTCTAAATCTTCATAAGAGATCTCAGCAACATCACTCACTGTGCTCAGATTATTCTCCTTAACCAGAGACACTCACACTCTCACATTTATCTCCTCTAAAGCTTCATAAGAGATCTCAGCTACATCACTCACTGTGCTCAGATTATTCTCCTTAGATAGAGACACTCACACTCTCACATTTATCTCCTCTAAATCTTCATAAGAGATCTCAGCTACATCACTCACTGTGCTCAGATTATTCTCATTAAATAGAGACACTCACACTCTCTCATTTATCTCCTCTAAAGCTTCATAAGAGATCTCAGCTACATCACTCACTGTGCTCAGATTATTCTCCTTAACCAGAGACACTCACACTCTCACATTTATCTTCTCTAAATCTTCATAAGAGATCTCAGCTACATCACTCACTGTGCTCAGATTATTCTCCTTAACCAGAGACACTCACATTCTCACATTTATCTCCTCTAAAGCTTCATAAGAGATCTCAGCTACATACTCACTGTGCTCAGATTATTCTCCTTAGATAGAGACACTCACACTCTCTCATTTATCTCCTCTAAATCTTCATAAGAGATCTCAGCTACATCACTCACTGTGCTCAGATTATTCTCCTTAGATAGAGACACTCACACTCTCACATTTATCTCCTCTAAATCTTCATAAGAGATCTCAGCAACATCACTCACTGTGCTCAGATTATTCTCCTTAACCAGAGACACTCACACTCTCACATTTATCTCCTCTAAATCTTCATAAGAGATCTCAGCTACATCACTCACTGTGCTCAGATTATTCTCCTTAGATAGAGACACTCACACTCTCTCATTTATCTCCTCTAAAGCTTCATAAGAGATCTCAGCTACATCACTCACTGTGCTCAGATTATTCTCCTTAGATAGAGACACTCACACTCTCACATTTATCTCCTCTAAAGCTTCATAAGAGATCTCAGCTACATCACTCACTGTGCTCAGATTATTCTCCTTAGATAGAGACACTCACACTCTCACATTTATCTCCTCTAAATCTTCATAAGAGATCTCAGCTACATCACTCACTGTGCTCAGATTATTCTCCTTAACCAGAGACACTCACACTCTCACATTTATCTCCTCTAAATCTTCATAAGAGATCTCAGCAACATCACTCACTGTGCTCAGATTATTCTCCTTAACCAGAGACACTCACACTCTCACATTTATCTCCTCTAAATCTTCATAAGAGATCTCAGCAACATCACTCACTGTGCTCAGATTATTCTCCTTAGATAGAGACACTCACACTCTCACATTTATCTCCTCTAAAGCTTCATAAGAGATCTCAGCTACATCACTCACTGTGCTCAGATTATTCTCCTTAGATAGAGACACTCACACTCTCACATTTATCTCCTCTAAAGCTTCATAAGAGATCTCAGCTACATCACTCACTGTGCTCAGATTATTCTCCTTAGATAGAGACACTCACACTCTCACATTTATCTCCTCTAAAGCTTCATAAGAGATCTCAGCTACATCACTCACTGTGCTCAGATTATTCTCCTTAACCAGAGACACTCACACTCTCACATTTATCTCCTCTAAAGCTTCATAAGAGATCTCAGCAACATCACTCACTGTGCTCAGATTATTCTCATTAAATAGAGACACTCACACTCTCACATTTATCTCCTCTAAATCTTCATAAGAGATCTCAGCTACATCACTCACTGTGCTCAGATTATTCTCCTTAGATAGAGACACTCTCACATTTATCTCCTCTAAAGCTTCATAAGAGATCTTGGTAACATCTTGCACCGTGCTCAGCCCTTACGAAACAATAATATATGGGAATATATTGACAAATATATAATGTGACATATTACATAATACATTTCCAAATATTATAACCGGTGCTAATATTTTCACTTTACATCAATATATGCGTTGACAATATAGTATGTATTGAACATATAAATATATTTAGAATCAAAGACTAAAATAAATCTCAGATTTGATCTTTTATTGGTTAAATTGCATATAGAGGTTTCCACATAAATGTGAATTAATTTATACACATACGTATATATATACTTATTCATGGAATGAGTCAAAGCAGATTTCTGGTTCCTTGCATGATTTGCATGAATATGAATATAGGGGGAGATCTGCTAGTATTTATTGTTGTATTACTTTGAATTTTTAGAAGGGTTTGTGGTGTGTGTATATTCATGGAGTTACTGTGGTGCTGAACAGTAGAGCCTGTATATAGAATAACGATTGGACAAACACTTGTAAGATATGATATGTTTAAAAAATAATGGCTGGGCACTTCTTACAGTGATTCCCTAAGTGCTTTAGTATAAGCAGGTGTGCTATTTTAAACTATATATGTTCGAAAATATAAAACATGTATGCAACAGTTCGTAGAGTTGGGAAGAAGAAGGCAGGAACCGGCGAAGATTTAAAGACTTTAATCCAAATAAATAAACAAACTGAAAGTAATGCGGTAAACCCCTCATGGAGGACTGCCACACACACCACATAATAAAAGATAAACAAAAACACAACGTAAAATCCAGGCCTGGTCCTCTATATTATTCTGTATTGTTAATTTACAATTATTTAATTTAAATATATTTATCCTTCATATATTAGGAAATATATTTTCTTTCCGTAAAGGTGGCTATTATTCTTAGCTAGAGAGTTCATTTTCAATTTTATTTTAAACTCACAATCAAATGACATACATACATGATAATAAAACCCATTGATTTTACTACAGATATATTAAACAAAGAAAAATGTTATGTAGCAACCATAAAGAAATTTTATACAATTATATACCATACCATTATTCATCTACAATTACAACAAATTCTTGTTGTGGTTATGCATTCATTCAATCAATCAATCCCTTTCCAATGTGTTTGGGAAATGTGATGCATATGCAATGCCTGGCATTGAAGACAAATTAAAAACATTAGTTTTGCTTAAAATATTTTCAAGAACTAGAACTTTTCTTTTTATAGGATTCTCAAGTAAGCTTACAATGTGAAAACAAGTTGCTCCTGTTACAATGTCCTGCTGGAGATCTAGTCCTGTGCATGACAATTCATTCACAAAAGCAAGATGTCTCTCATTTGAAAAATTGTCTCCATCTTTATAAAAGAAAAAAGAAGTCAATTTGACCATAAACATACTTCATTTCCATCATGAAATGTCACAGTGCAATTGTTTCTTCTTTTGGCTCTGACATACTGCTTTGAGGAATAGACAGTTCGGCCTATCTGAACTCTGCTAAATGCCTTCACAACATTACTATGTAAGCTATGTCCTAAAAACATTTCTAATGTAGACATGTCTGCGCAATCCAGCAAAAGATTGAAGGGAACACCCATTTCTTTCACTCTAAAGGCACCTGTGTTTGAAAAAACAAAAATGACTTGTGTCATTTGTCATCTTGGCAATGAAATCAGCAGTGGTATTACCAATTTTGGTGGTTTGAGCAATATTTGGGAGACACTGAATAAGTTTCACTGCATTTACCATTTGTAGAGGAATATTTTGAGTTCCATGAATGAGACGAAGCAAATGTCCATTTTTGTCCTCAAAGTGAAAGCAAGAATGGGTCCACAAAGGTCCAAGAGCTCTAACACTGTCTGCTAAATGAAACTAATAAGTGAACATTGGCTGTCAGGTATCTGTCACCATAAAGCTCATTCATCTGAGAACAAAACTTCCACAGAAGTTTCTCAGCGTGATCTATTTGTGCAAAGGTTATGGAATCCAAAAGAAGAATGAACATTGCTTCACTTAGCAGCAGAAAGTGATTGTAGTATAGGTTTGCAAGAATACCTCGAAAAAACTACTGGCCCAAAGAACAACAACATACACCGGTACTCTGAAGCTTTATAGTACATTCTGTGGACAGAAACAGAGCGAGGGAAACGTGTTTTAAATGGTGGTTGAATTTCACTCATGCGTTTGTCTACTTCACTAATTGATCTGACCATGCTAAAAGAACAGCGTGAGAATTCTGTGGAAAACCACAAATGCATCAAAAGTCGCATTACACCAAGAAGCACAGAATGCATGTAATCAACACCTGTGCCTAAGATCAAATCAAAGCTATTTACTGTGCTGAGGTATGTGGGGACCCTTAACTCCACGCACTATGGTTTCTGAATCAAATGACAACTTGGCATCTTCCACAAATCTCGTATGAGTACGTGCAGGACCCTTTGGATCTTCAGTTTGAAAGGGGAAAGTATGCACATGTCCCCTTTCTCCTGTTTTAATTGGTCTTGCCAGGCTGTTCACATTTTAAACATTCCAAAATGTCCATTGTACTGAATAGTATTTAACACTAAAGCTTTTGCGGGTAAATCACAAGTACCTGCAATGGTTAATACTCTGCAAATAAAGGGACTATCTGATTCATAAAATTTAACAAGGACTCCATCTCTTTGTATATTATTAAGAGTGTCACACAGCGGTTTAAGGAAAGTCAGCATAGATGGTTTTGACTCACCAAACCAAAGACCTGCAAGAATCATGTTTTCTCTGTTTGTACGCTCAACAAAATTTAGTTCATTTATGATACAATAAAAAGGCCACACTGAGAATTTAGAGGACTTGAAAACAGGAATGCCATCTGTGTTCCAGAGTAAGGAAATATTGTGGGAATCACTAAGTAACCCACCTGCCAAAAACTTCTGATATACTTGTCCATCATATATATCCTCTACATTGCACTGGCCCTTTTTTGTCTAATGAATCTAAATTTTAACTTTTCCTCAAAACTTTTTTTGCGAACAATGCCTTAATTTGAGATTCAATTGGAACTTCAATGAAATATGAAGTTGATACCTCTGCTTCACAGACCTGACACTGGCCGTTATCGCTCTCTACTGACATGTAACAACCGTTGCAATATTTGTGCACAATAAATGAGGGACTGCATTATCAAAGATTTGTTTGATTTTTTTTAGATTTCCCAGGCACTCTGTTTGATGTTCTACTGGACAATGCAGGGAGATCAATTTGACCAAGTCACTCAGGGCTTTCCCTGTAATTTTGTGTCTATTAGCAAAAGCTAGTATAATGAGAACGCTTTCTGCAGTAGATACAGGAGCATTTTTGTAAAGTGAACAATCACCAGGATTTTCCTTAAATTGAATTTCTGCATCATCATTAAGGTCATTGTCAAATAAAGTGCCATCATTCCAATCAGCATCAATACCATAGTGAATAGGATCAAAATGTTCCACATCACAATCAGTAGTGTACGGAGTGTAGTCTTGTTTTGTATAAAACTCTTCATTAACATTACAAAGTTCAGGTCCGTACATCATAGAAGATCCCTCTGTCTGAGAAATGCCATTGTCCACTCCAAGCACTTCTGCAGAGCAATCATCTGCTCTGTGGATTGACATGTCTCCTAAGGTTGCAGTGTTTTTTTCCTGCAAGAACAAGAACAAACACCAAAGTGTGCAAACTTTCAAAAAACAAACAAACAAACAAAAACAATAAATTCTCACTTTGATGATTTTTTCTATATCTTTTCATTTTTGATTGGTCCTTAATTTTCCTTCTCCAACGAGACTGATTAATTGTTATTTGCGCCATCCTTTCTCTTGTGACTCAAGAGTATATACTGTACTACTCAACCAAATACTTGCTTAAAAAATTAAATCAAACAATACTGTGGCAAGTTTATTTGCACTGCTTCTTTTATAAATTAGCCAAACACATCTGACATTGTTAGCTAAAGTATTTTGCCTCACTTGGCAGTATAGGTGTTGCACTGATTACATCAGGTGTGCAGTTTACCTGTGAGCAATGATTGCCATGAATGTCATGGTGCACTTAAACAAGTAGGAGATGGTTCAAACCATAGATAAAATAACATAAACACAACAACATTATATTGCCCATTGTAAAAACTGGCATTTTACCACCAAGTGTAATGACACTAAACAGTGAGGGAAGCAGAAAGAGAAGGTAAGTAGCCCACAAAGATCTTTTTATTAGGCATAGTTTATGGTACTGAGAATTTGGTCTTATCCACAGAACAGAGATCAGTGTGATGGAGATACCTAAAAGAATCCGTAACCCAATCAAAAAAAGAAAAGTCAGTGAGCCAGTCACTGCCCTACAAAATGAAGAACAAGAAGGTAAATAAGTTTAATAGTTTTGACAGTCAATTGTATTAAAGGCTTCATTTAAATTAAGTCTGTACGTCAATAAGCCTTTGTGTCCCCTTAGGCTTGCCTTGAACCCATGATTTTTGAATTGCTGACACTGCCAATTAAGCTATGCTTGCTTACAGTGTTTGGGAAATTTGTGGTGGTTGGATGTTAAATGTAATGTGCATATGTATTGGGGTTTATTATGAATCAAAAAGCTTCAATGTGTATTCCTAGTGACTATTTATTGACTTTGGATTTAATTCTTACAATTACAGGACTTTATGTTTTTCTAACATTGAAGATGGGATTATACTGCAAGAATTTGTAAGACCTGCGACATACTTACAGAAAAGGAGTCGCCAATTACTAGCTTTGAGGGACTCATTCCAGGAGCTCGAGTTCTTGCAAGATGGTCAGACAACAAATTTTATAATGCCACTGTAGATCACATTGGGTTCTATGACCAAAAGCAGGACCGAGAAAGGGTGCAAAAAAGGACATAAAAAAGAAATTATGCATCTGCTGAATCATTTTATAACCAGAATCGGTCGCTTCTGCACCAGCTGAACATGTCCTTCCTCTGCACTAACCCAGCCCCCGTCTCCAGGATTGCCACCAACCCAACATCAATTCTGTGCAATTACCATGCTCTGTTAAGCCTTTTAATCCACAGCCCATGACACCATCTGAGTATTGTAATCAAGACCAGCCAGGTTTCTTAGATTTAGATGAACATCAAAGACAAACCATTACACATAATTCAACCCAAAAGAAACATTTTTGGGGCTTCTGTATAAC